>NC_056729.1:479230425-479392925 GCF_019279795.1 Protopterus annectens
TATCAAAAGATGATAGAAATCTAACTATAACTGATCTAGGATAGTTTTTGTTAGAGTTGGTATTATCTATAGATCTATGTGCTCTTTCGATACCAAAAGAGAATGCTTCTGGTAAATCTAAAGTTTTAGGGAGCCATGTTGTTAAAAAAGAAATAATATTGTTACCTTCAATATTTTCTGGCAGTCCAAAAATCCTAATGTTATTGCGCCTAGATCTATTTTCCAGGTCATCCAGCTTTGTTTGTAAATGTGTATTTTGTTTCAGCAGAAACTCAATGTTGATTTCCTGTTCTTGTATTTTATTTTCCATGTCATTCACAGCTTCTTCTATGCCTGTCATCTGGATCTTCTGTTGTTGCAGGTCCATATGTAACAAGTCTATTTGTTTTGTAGTTTTTCTATGAAAGTGTCTATTTTAGTATCCATTTTATCCATCTTAGCAGTAAGTTGCTGGACTATAATTATCAGAGACTGAAGTTCTTTCTTGATGCTGGAGTCTTGAGAATTTGTCTTACTGGAACTCATTTCAGACTGATAAACTGACAGGAAAATTTCCAAAGTAATTTCTGACAGGAATATTATTAAGATTTCCTTTCTTTTTTAGATATAGTTCAAGAACTATATAAAACAAACATATTTAGAAAGAAAATTACTTCAAGAATTAATTTTTTAAGTAATTAATTCCTGTCAATGTAATGAAATTGGTGGAGCTGAAGAAATCTGCTGCTATCCTGTGTTCATCCTTGGCCACGCCCCAGCATGCTAAATCTTGATAGTTACCCTCTCATTAGGAACTGTACAGTTTGGGACTTCTATACAATCAACGACTTTCCATTTAATGGCATCATATCCTCTTTGGCAGTCAATAAAAAATACTATATAATCATTAAACAAATATTATACCTAATATCTTTGGTCACTGACATGATGACAGTTTCCCCCCTGGAATACCAACTTTACCAGACACTAATAACCCAACTTCTATCAAGGACTAAAATGCTTTTCAATGTCTATAGACTAGTAACAAAAATAAAACACCAAGACAATATATTATTCTCTAAGTACTGGGATGGACAAAACAGGAAAATTACACTTAGCCAAAAACTCGATGCAATTGATGCAACAATAAAATTAACCCCCTTCAAAAAACTAATCTATACCCAGCTCATGATAAACAATAACGCCTATCACACACCATCATTCCTAAATAAAATTAACCCAAACACCTCACCTGTATGCCCAACATGCCCTAATTCAGTGGCAGACATACTCCACATTTTCTGGTCCTGTAAAAACGTGTATAAGCTTTGGTGCTCCCTAAGAGCACGACTGGAGAAAATGGGATATATGAAGTCAACCCTATCCTGGGAAATGGCATTATTAAATATTTATCCAAGTTCATTTAAATATGAAACTAAACATATTATCATGACACTATGTGCGCTTCTCAAAACTTACATTACTTTAAACTGGCTAGACAGATCCAAAATGTCTTGGAAGGACTTCCAGTCGATGGCTGTTAAATATGTTTTGGCAAGTAAACTAAAGACAACAAGCAAAAAGAAAATAAGTTATTTTCAAAAATATTGGAATATCCTTCTAGATGCTCTTAATCAACATCATCCTTAGGTATACCTCTATCCTCCTTTTAATTCCTTCGGGCCTCATCTTATCCCCCTTGTCTCTAATTCCCCTAGTTCATTTGGATTGTTAATTCTGTGGCAAATACTTTTCCTCTTTTATATCTACCTCCAACATAACCCTTGAATGATCACAAACAATACAACCCCCTATGATATCTTTTCTTACCCCTGTGCAAGCACTAACGTCTAGCTTCCTTATACTAACACCCATTCATTCAGTGACAATCGTGGGTGTATATTGTATATAGTTAAATCAAATAGGTTTTAGGCGTACTGATACACCTCCACACACCTACCTCTCTGTCTGTTAATCTCCTAATCACTTCTTTAATGAAGGTTAATATTTACTTTTGTTATATAGGACTGATTATACTTGTGCCTAAGCAGGTTGTATGAAGTATATTCACTTATTTGTTTTGAACCTGTTTGCATTGCGTGACTTGTAATTGATTCTGTATTTGTGTCTTTAAAAATGCTAATAAAAATCAGATTGCAAAAAAAAAAAGAAGTGCAAGGCTAATTGATGTAGAAATGGTGGGGGCAGCTGAGCATAGCAGAAGTCCAGGAGGATACCATTGACCCCAGAGGAAGGCGCAGTGGAGGGACCATCTCCATTTAAGAAGGCTCAGAAAAAGACAGTCGGAGATGCTTCTGGCCAACAGGTCACCCATCCTGCTCATCCACTATATCTACAAAAGCACAAGTTAATGTCTCGGTAGGGTAATATTAATGGTAAGGATTAATCTGCTGATAATTGTTTAGATGATTTTATAAATTCTTTGCCTGGAGAGGGTAGAGTTAAACTGATTGACTTAGCCTTACAGAGAAACTTTGCTGCATCTACCCTTTTGGGTCTGGGAGTGGGAGCAGGCACTGATGTTGACCTGATGGTGCAGATGTTCATCGTGTTTCACTGTTGCAGTCATTACACTTGGGTTATCCTGCTGGCAGGCTACCCGCAGTCAGCCTGAATTCCAAAGTCCTGGTCCGGCGTCGGTTGCTGTCGCCTCTTCCCTGACGTCAGTGCACCAGGGGTATAAAAGATGCAGCCGATGCCATTTTCTTCAGTCTTTCTTGCCGCGCGGTGCCCGAAGCAAAAGCAGTTCGCAAGTGCCGGTCGGCCGACTCCTGAGATTTTCGAATTTCAGATCCGAAGTCTTCAATAAAACTAAGTACCCTGTTGGGGAAACTTTTTTCTTGCTCCAGACCGATGTCAGAAAAAAGTTAACAATTGTATTTCTTGTGGGAAGCAAATACCTCATAAGGATTTTCATTCTTACTGTATTCCTTGCCTAGGCCCTGACCACGACGTTGCTAGCTGTCGGTTTTGTGCTAGATTTAACCAACGCACTATTAAGCATCAGTACGATTTTGCTTTTCATTACTTTGGCCGAAGGTTTAATTATATAATGCCGTCGGGACAGCCGATGACCGGAGTTTATAAAAAATGCAAGGAAAAGGACAAGCATCCGAGTTCCAAAACCGATGACGAGCCCTCCGCTAGGACAGTCGCCGGTTCGCTGGTTCTCAGTGAGGCGCTTTTGCAGCCCCTGACGCCTGCTACCTCAGAGCCACAGGCCGCTACCGACTCCCACGTGTAGACAGCTAGGCCTCTGGATACTCAAGGTATTGGACACTCGGAAAGTATTCCCTCAGATGGGTCCGGAGCCGCTGAGCAGGCATCGGCTTCTCATGGTGTTTTCAGACCTACACAGTTATATGTTAAGCCAACCTCAGATTCCAAGGCAAAGACTAAAACAGCTTTAAAGACAAAGAAACAAGTACAGCATTCTCCTAGGCAAACTTCCATGCCTAAGAAACAGATGCTTAAAATGGCCGAAGACCTAATTACTTTGATCAGGGGCTCCCATCCCCCTCCTGATAAGAGGCCTAGGCAAGACACAGAATATGATTCCTCTGACCAGGTTTCCATTTCCTCTGACTCCTCTTCAGAACAGGGATACTCTGCTTCCCTGTGAGGATTCTGATGCTGAAGAATCTATTCCTTCAGCTTCTCCTCCTGAGGATTATTCTTTTGGGGAAACCCTGCATACCATGAGGGAGCATTTCCACTGGGAGAGCCAAGATTACTCAGAATCTAAGAAAAGGCTCAGAGACTTTCTTCTACTACCTCACCACAGACCTCTTGCTATCCCACCTGTTCTAGACATTGTAGATGATGTATTTTCAGAGTCCGGCCTGTCCCCTGACTCTACCTCCTGCACCTGTTAAGCCAGACAGATACTACAGGGTTCCAGACTCTCATAAATTTCTATATAATCAAGGCCTCTACTGCAAAAAACCCTGTTCCCTCGGATAGGGATTCTAGGGCACTGGACAGATGGGGGAAAAAAGTTTACACTTCTGCTACCTTGGCTGTAAGGGCTTTAAATTGTCAGTTTCATATGCTTAAATATCAGCAATACTTAATGTCATTGCTAAAACAGAAAATGTTGCCAAATTCTGAATGTTCTGAAAATAAGGAAATGCAGGATTTATTGCATGCAGCTGAACAAGTGGGAAAGCATACTTTGCAATGTGGTTTTGATTCACTGGAGGCCTCTTGCAGGGCTGCTCTTACATATTCTGTTATTAGAAGGCATGCTTGGTTAAAGGAACAATCTGCCTGATCATGTTAAAGCAAAATTATTGGATGCTCCATTACAGCATGATACTTTGTTTGGTGTTAAGGCAGAAGAGGTGTTGAAGAAAATGGAGGATAAAGCGAAATCTATGCAGACAGTAAAGGATTTCTTACAGATACAACCACCCAGATTTAGCAGGAACTGGCCTTCTAAAAATTGGTCCTTTCCAGTGTTAGACAGGCCTCAAAGAGGCAGATACAGATGCCCTAGAGGCAGACAACAACCCCAGGGCTCATACAGGCCCAAACAATGGGGTACTACTACCTCCAAAAGCGGAGAAGACAAATCACAGCCGTATAGGAAACAGTCCCAATGACTTTCCTCTGCCAATGCCAAGCACTTATCTTTTGGCAGCACCCTTAGGGGGAAAGCTAGCACTTTTTTCACAAAATTGGCACATGATCACCCAGGACAAATGGGTCTTAAATATAGTCTCTCAGGGCTACAAGTTCCACTTTCACACCCTTCCAAAGGCAAAAGGTATGCCAGACCTGCCACACAATCAATGGGCAGAGGCACAAAAACAAGTTTCATCTCTCATGGACATGAGGGCTATTCAGCCAGTGCCACAATAAGAGCAGGGACAAGGATTTTACTCAAGACTTTTCTTAGTACCCAGAAAGGACAAAGTCTGGAGACCAATTCTGGACCTGTCTATTCTAAACACTTTTCTGGACGTTCCAAAATTCAAAATGTTGACTCTGCAGCAGCTTCTGCCCATGCTGGGCAAGAGGGCTTGGCTTGTGACTTTGGACCTCAAAGAGGCATACCTGCATGTCCTAATCAGACAATCTTGCAAAAGATACCTCAGATTCATAGCTGTCTCAATGCACTACCAATTCTCTGCACTGCCCTTTGGCTTATCTACTGCGCCCAGGGTCTTCACAAAATGCATGGCACCAGTAATTGCATTTTGCAGATAAAGAGGAATTCAAATATATCCCTACTTGGACGACTGCCTTATTCAAGCAGAGAACAAAGACATTCTACTACAGCATCTGGCGTTTGTAAAAAGATTACTAATTTGCCTAGGGTACACAGTAAACGAAAATAAATCAAAACTAGTACCCTCTCAAGAGATAATATTCCTGGGTGCAAGCTTAAATACAACTGACCAGGTGGCTTATCTCACGCCAAACAAACAAAGGCAACTGACTTCTTACTTCGAAAGCATGGCAACAAAGACCCAGTTATCTGCAAGAAAAATTCTGCAGGCTTTGGGCTTCATGGCATCCTGCATTTTGCTAATTCCATATGCAAGACTGCATATGAGGAAACTACAATGGTATCTAAAAAGTGTTTGGACTCAACATTGCCACAGCCTGGAAACATTCATAGGTTGGTACTGAGCTATCTGCCCGAAGGCATATATTAGCCCAGCCATGTTGTGCGGTATTCACCGCCCCTTTAGTAGTTCCCTAGACCCTTGTACTAGCAGCTAGTACCCTTGGCCCCTATCTAATAGTGCTCTTGGTGTGATCCCTGGTGTGAACTTTCTCTTACCCATCCACTCATCAAGGTTCCTCTTGAAAAGTGATAGTGAGGGGCTTTGTCTTATGTAGATCAGGACCCTGTTCCATAGTAAGGGAAGTCTCTGCGAAGGGAATCTATCCCTCCAGCATGTTCTATTTATTGTTGTGTTGAGGTTTATATCCCTAGAGCGTGTAGCTCGAGTAGATTTGGTTTTGCTAAGCTGGAGCATGTTCAACAATTCTGGGTTGGACATGGCTCTGTACGTTAGACAGAGATCGCCTCATTACTCTCATTCCCTGCCTGCAACAGGAGTTTCGATGGTGGGCACAGACCTGTCACCACAACAAGGGACAGCCATTCACTTTACCCACAGCCAGGCAGACACTAACAACAGATGCATCAGATTATGCCTGGGGGGCCCACATGGCAGGAAAATGTATTCAGGGCACATGGCCCACAAGCCAAATGCATCTTCATATCAATCAAAAAGAGATGCTAGCTGTACAGAATGCCATGACAGCCTTCAAGGATCTACTTCATCCAGGACAACTGCTGATAAAGACGGACAACACCACCGTCATGTGGTACATAAACAAGCAGGGAGGCACACATTCTTACCCCCTCTGCAAACAAGCCATGATTTTGTGGAGCACAGCACTGACTTATCAAGTACACCTACAAGCACAATTCCTGCCAGGAAAGACAAATGCTCTGGCAGACGAACTAAGCAGAAACCTCATGGATCCTCACGAGTGGAAACTAGATCCACAAATCTTCAGCATGATAACAAGGAAATGGGGATGCTCAGACATAGATCTATTTACCTCCCCTCACAACTGCCAACTACAGAGATTCTGCACAAGGACTTATCACAAACAAGTATGGAAAGTGGATGCGCTGTCTTTCAGCTGGAAAACCCTTACAGTATATGCCTTTCCTCCACTGCCTCTACTCCCCAAGGTACTCCTAAAGGTCAGACAAGAGAAGCCAAATATGATACTGATTGCCCCGGATTGGCCACGCCAGCACTGGTACCCAATCCTAAAGAGCTTGTCTCAAGGCCTCTCCTGGACATTACCTCAAATTCCTCATTTTCTGACCCAACAAAACAATCAGATCCTGTACAGCCAACTCAGAACCCTAAATCTGGCTGCATGGCGGATAATGTAACCATTCAGAACACACCTCTCTCTCTAAAGCGGTTATGGATGTTATTTTGGAGGCCAGGAGGCCCAGCACCAGAAAATCTTATGCAGAAAAATGGAAGAGATTCTATGCTTGGAACCAGGCACAAGGAATTGACACGCTTGTACCAAATATTTCTCAGATTTTACAATACCTAACTGAGCTGCTGGACAAAGGCCTATCCTTCTCATCAATTAAGATCCATGCCTCTGCCATTTCAGCTCATTACAATATGGACCCACCTATTTTCTCACATCCACTGCTAAGGCAGTACCTCAGAGGGGCCAAAAACATAAGACCTCCAAGGAGAACACCAATACCTGCATGTGACCTTAATTTTATCTTGGAAAAGCTCACACTGCCTCCTTTTGAGCCAGCCAATACAGCTGAGATAAAATTCTTATCATGGAAAACAGCTCTGCTCCTAGCAATAACTTCAGCAAGAAGAGTCTCATAGTTACAGGCATTAATGGCTGTGGAACCTTTTATTATTTTCCATCCGGACAGGGTTTCTCTAAGAACAAACCCAACATTTATGCCTAAGGTAGTGTCCAGTGTGGCTCTTAACCAAACCATTCATTTGCCTACCTTTTATCCAAACCCACAGAATAAAGGGGAGAGACTTCTGCATTCTTTGGACATACACAGACAGTTACGCTTCTACTTGGACAAAACTAAAGCTTTCAGAAAGACTGAGCAACTTTTAGTGGCATATGCTGCAGGATCACAAGGAAAGGCTATTTCAAAACAGACTATTTCAAAATGGATAGGCCACTGCATTTGTTTCTACTATTCACAACATGACAAATCAGTGCTTAAGGGCAATAGGCCACATTCAACCAGAGCAGCAGCTACTTCAGCAGCTTTCCTCAGAGGAGTACCAACCAAGGACATTTTGGAGGCTGCAACTTGGACTTTAGTGCACACTTTTACAAAGCACTACCACTTACCTCTTTACTCTAAATCCAGAGCAGGCTTTGCCACTGCAGTTCTGCAGGGCCTCATAGCCACTCCTAATTCTATTTAGACCCAGCCTCCCAACCTCAGCTTTGGGATTCAACAAGTGTAATGACTGCAACAATGAAACACGAACATAGTACAGTTGTGTACCTACCATAAATTTAGATGTTCGAGTGTATTCACTGTTGCAGTCCAGGTTACCCTCCCTCCATCCCCCTTTTTCATTGCTGGGACTTATGTATACTTCTCTATTCTATACAACCTATGTGGTGTATTTGCTTGTAGATGAAGGTAATGATTATGTTACTGCATGTTTTTGTTTTTTTTTATAAGCAGAATTTTTAGCCTACCTTTTTGGGGGCACCTGACATCTGGGGCAAGAAAAACTGAAGAAAATGGTGTCAGCTGCATCTTTTATACCCCTGGCGCACTGACTTCAGGGAAGAGGCGACAGCAACCAACGCCGGACCAGGACTTTGGAATTCAGGCCGACTGCGGGTAGCCTGCCCGCAGGATAACCCAAGTGTAATGACTGCAACAGTGAATACACTCGAACATCTACATTTATGGTAGGTACACAACCGTACTTTACCTTTACCCAACTTGCACAGAGGGTTTGAGAAGGTCCTCGATTCAGAGAGGGAGGTCTCACCCCAGCAGATGTGTGTCTCCCCCGGTTTTTGTCCTCCATGGCTACCCTCGGCTTCACATATCCCAAATCACTTGGCTCTCATATCACATGTTCCATCTAAGGTCAGAGATAAGATTATTAAAGGGGAATTTGTAGATATTTTCGGTCTAGTAGATACTAAGATTATGAAGCTCATACTGGCCACTGATAACACATTCAATAAGGTCTTGATGGCATCCTTAGCAGCCATTGGGAAGACGGCAGCAGCCACGACGCCTGTGAAGAACTGGGATACTTGGTCGTGGGATTTTGTGGTACTTATGGGTATAATCATTGAGAAGGATCCCACCAAACACTGCCTTTATTATCTTACTTTATAGCCGTAAGGGAAGCCCACCATGAGAAAGGGGCTTTTGGGTGGTTGAATTTTGATCAGAGCTTCAGGAAGGTGAAACACTCAATAGTTTCCCCAGATGGGAGTCAGGGCACCCTGACATATGTCTTAGTGCCATGATGGACAAAGAGGAGCCTAAGGGCATTGAGGGAGGGAGCTGCTAATACAAAAAATACAAGGTTTTGTTGTGTATTCAATCAGGGAAAATGCGTCTAGCCCACTTGTAAATATAACCAGTTTTGTTCAAGATATGGGAAGGGTCATCCTGTTTCCAGATGCTGAGTTTTTTGCCTAAGGACAGGTGGAATGTTTCTACATTTCAGACAGGAATAGCGATTGGTAGGGGGCACAGCTCTTCCCTTCGTGCTCAGCCACTTTTGTGTGGACACAGGGGGAACTTTGAGAGGGGACCCAAATGTGCCATATTGGGCTTATTCCCCCATTTGTCTAGATAAGTTGTCCTATTTGCTATCAGATTACCCAGATCGAAGGACAGAAGCCACCCTTATTACAGGTTTTTCCATACACTATCCAATACACTCCACAACCCCATTAGATTCCAGGTTAGTTAACAATTTGTCCATCAAAGGACACAAGCACATTGTTACCAGGTTAATAGAGGAAGAGTGATGAGATGGCAGGATAATTGGCCCCTTTTCATTCCCTCCATGGTTCTTATTTAAAATTTCCCCTATCGGCCTGGTTCCCAAGAAACAGGAGGGTGAGTTTAGATTGATTCCTCACTTATCGCACTCAGCAGGGGTTTCAGTCAATGATGTTATTGAGACTATCAGACCAAGGTACAGTACTGTTCTTTGGATCAGGTGGCAGAGATCATCATGGGCTATACAGACCCCTGGCTTGGTAAGATGGATATCCAATCTGCTTTCCATCTTCTCCCTGTGAGACAAGAGGATTGGCCTTATTTGGTTTTCAGTTCAATGGGGAGATATTTTTCAACATTGCAATGCCAGTGGGGTGTGCTGTGACTTGTGCAACATTGAAATATTTAGCACAGCTCTACACTGGTGTTGGCAAAAATGGGCCCCTCCCCTTCAGTCAACAGTATACTATCTAGAGGAATTTTTGATAGTGGGGGAGGGTCAGGATGGTACTTTGGAAGGGGTGTCCATTTTCAAGCAGCTCTGCAGCGAGTTGAGGTACCCTTGGTCAACGACAAGTCAAAGGGGCCAAGATGAGTCCCGACTTTCTTGGGCTTAGAAGTAGATGCCACTGATAACTCCTTTTAGGATAGGTCACATGACAAGAGGATAGTTTTTCACTCAGATAATATCACAGTGGTTCCCACTCTCAAAAAACGTCCTTCCAGGTCCAGATGGATTCATTCAGTCATCAGGCTCTTAATTTTGTTCAGTTTACAGTTTAATTTGTCATTTTCTTGTGTTCATGTCCTTGGTCATCTTAATCCTATAGTTGACTGCTTTTCCAGTTTCAACTGCCAGGTTTCACCTCTTGGCCAAACATTTGGATCCAAAGGGTACCCCAGTTCCACTGGAAGTCTGGCTAATTGGAGAAGACTAGCATTATCAGTTTGGCAAGTTCTAGAGTCCGCAATACTAGGAAAGCTTACTCATCTCTATAGGTTTTCAAGACATTCTACAGGTCTTTGATCCCTGGTCCTAGGCCATAGGGGGTGCAGTTGTTGCTACAATTTTTAGTGGCTAGCTCCACAGTAGGGGATTCACGTAAAACTTTCTGAGTACACCTGGCAGCTTTAGGATGGTTGGAGCATTTTATGGACCTTCAGGCTGTGGCAGGACATTGGGTTATTGGGTGGATACTTAAGGGCCTAGAGAACATGCAGTTACCGTCCCAGGATTCCAGGAAACCTATTGGGAGACGACTGCTTCTCCTTATTATTCACTGTCTTTACAGCACCATTGGTGAATTTCACTTGTCTGTCTGTATAGCCGCTTTGTTCACCTCTTTGTATGAGGGTGCTTTCTGGGCCAGTGAACTTCTTCTTTACCTTTGTTGGAAGGATCTTGTCATCCACAGTGAGTTTGTCTTGATGTGGTGGAAAAAAAAATCCAGATTGATCAAGCTGGTAAAGGTCAACAGGTGCACCTGGATAAGACCAGTGGGCTAGTCACTTACTCTATGCATTGGGTTAGTTTGCTGTTTAATATTACCCCCTTGAAGAAAAGGTCGGGCTTGGTTTTCATGCAGGCCTCTGGTAGACCCTTTAACCTATCAGAGATTAACAACTTTCTTAGGCTGGGTTTGGCAGGGAATGGAATTCACCCAAAAGAATACACCTTCCATGCCTTTCGGATAGGCTGCACCTCAGACTTGGCCATGGAAGTGCATTCAGTGCAGGTCATTCAAAGAATGGGAAGGTGGGTCTTTGATGCCTTTTTGTCATATATCAGGCATTAATTTTATTTCCGTTGCAAGGAACTAGGTGATGTGACTTTTGGGCCATTATTTTATTCAGAGAGCATCCATCAGAGCCTAAACCCCTGGGATGGTCATGCAAGTTCTTTTGATAACTGGTGGATAGTTCATTCTCTTGGTTTCCTGGTCATATTTGGTTTCAATTTTGGGAAATATGGTGCAAGATTGCAGTGGAAGAAGCTTTGCCCAACATTGTGATAATTCACCTCAGGAGAAATTATCTCGGTCAAGCCTCTAAGAAGTTACTGCTGGACAGAATCTTATCTGATATGGAACATTTTCAGCAGCTATATCTGAAGGTAGCTTTCTTTTTGTCCACTGTTATCTGTAGACTGTACTGGAAGAGCACTAGAAAGCCTAGTGCCATCGAGAGAGCAAGGCATTTTCTCAACCACAGAGTCAAGCGGGCTGCTAGCCAAACTGGTTTTCAGGTGACTGAGCACAGTGATATTGACAGGCTGGAGCACAATTTATATGATTTGGACAATGTTCATTTAAATAACATGGATTTTGATTAGTTTAATTTGGATATGGTTGTTGCCATTCAAAAATTTTCATACTAACTTGTTTACTTTCATAACCCATAATATATTTGTGAAGGTGCTGATTTGGGGGGGAGCATCATGGCATGCTGATTTGGCGATGGCAGCATTACGGCTTTACTCCCCTTGTGTTGCCCCTGATGTTCTTCGTGTTTCACTGTTGCAGTCATCACCTGTGGGTTATCCCTGCTGTGGTAGCCCTCGGCCGGCCCCAATACCAAAGTCAATGTTTTTTTGCATCGGCTATTGTCGCTTACTGCCTGATGTCAGGTTGTCAGTGCTATAAAGCAAGGCAGCTGACGCCATTACATCAGTCTTTCTTGCCATGGAGCCCGTAGCAGAAGCAGTTCGAAAGTGTGCTTGTTGATCGCTACCAGAGTTTGAATTACAGCTGAAAATGTCTAAAGCTAAGTACCCTGTTGGGGATCCTTTTTTCTTGCACTAACTGATGTCCGAAAAAGTTAACAATTGTCTCGCCTGTAGAAAGCAAATACCACACCAAGACTTCCATTCATACTGCGTCACTTGTTTAGGCCCAGACCACAACGTCCCCCATTGCCGGTTCTGTGCTCTCTTTAATGCGAGAACCATTCATTGTAGAGCTATTATTGTAGCCAGGTATTTTCGTCTTCTATCTTCGGATTCTGAAATGGCGTCCATCAGCCAACAATCCGTACACATTCCAAAAAAATGGAAGGATAAAGATAGAGACAGACCACACAAGTCTAATCCTTCTGGCGACTCTACAGCTAAGCAGGTCATCAGTTTTTCGGAATTCAGTGAGGCATCTTCGCAGTCCCTGATGCCCGATTTGATACCTTCGCAGGCCTCTACTGAGACCCTTTCGGAGTTTGGTATGCCGCAGAAATCTTCTTCGGCTTTCGAGCCTTTGGTTGTCTCTGCCTTGGTAGGGTCAGGAGTCGCAACGCAGGCACCGGCTTCCAAGGAGGTTTTTTGCACTACCGAATCTAGACAAAAAACTACATCTTCTCCGACGATTACCATTTCTCTCAGACAGATGAATATTCTTAGGCCTAGAGGCAAGGCCACTCCTAGGAAACTACCTCTAGCCATCATTTTACTCCTGCTCCACCACCCCAAGCTCAAATGCTTAAAATGGTGGAGGATCTTATCACCCTTATCAGGGGTAGTCACGCCACACCTGCTAAAAGGAAAAGTGACCTTTCTCCTGAAATACTGACAGAACACAATTCTGAGGAGTCTGATTATTCAGATTTTGAAGAGGAACAACAACCTCTGACTGCTTATGAGGATTCATATGGAAAGAAATCCATTCCTTCTGCCTCCCCACCAGAAGATCTTTCCTTTGGGGAAACCCTTCACACCCTCAGGGAACATTTCCACTGGGAAACAATCTTAGAGGTGGTTGATGATGTCTTCCATGAATCCAGTTTAACTCCTGATGCCTTCCCACCTGCTCCCAAAAAACCTGACAGGTATTACAGAGTAGGGGATTCTCACAAATACCTGTACAGACATCCTGCTGCATATGCGGAGATCATTACACCAGGGACCAAAAGGAGCTAAGGCTAGTTCTGCAAAGAATCCTATTCCTTCTGACAAGGACTCTAGAGCTCTGGACAGATGGGGTAAAAAATTATACACCTCTGCAACCTTAGCTATCAGAGCACTCAACTGTCAGTTCCACATGTTAAAATATTAACAACACACTTTGGAACTATTAAAACAAAAGATTTTAACCTTCCCTGACTGTGCCAGTTCTAAAGAGTTAGCAGATTTACTGCACTCCACTTGTCAAGTGGCTAAAAACTCATTACACTGTGGATATGATGCCCTAGAAGCCTCAAGCAGGGCAGTAATGTCAGCACCTGTCATTAGGAGATATGCATGGTTGAAGGAACAACCTCTCCCTGATCATGTCAAATCTAAATTACTTCATGCACCCTTGGATAAGGACCACTTGTTTGGAGTAAAAGCAGTACAGGTGCTTAAAAAGATGGAAGACAAACTTAATCTATGCAAACAGTAAAATATTCCCTTCAGGTACAACTTCCTAGGTTCAGCAGGAATTTCCCCTCAAAACACTGGTCCTTTCCTGCACCTAGCAGACAGGGGCAAGGTAAGCCTCGCAGAGACAGACCACCCAGACTCCTATCCCAGGGATAGCAGAGAACCAAACAGTGGATCACTTCCACTCTACAGGCAGGGAGTTCTAAGCCATCCCTCTATGGTAAAAACTCTCAATGACTCCCTCTCCCCCTCTGACTCTTTTCACTCACCAAAAACTAGGAGGAAGGCTCTTGCTCTGCAAAGAAAATTGGCTTTCTGTAACAAAGGATCAATGGGTCGTAAAGATAATTTTTCAAGGATTCAAATTCTCCTTCAACGAACTTCCAATTCCAAGAGGGTACCCAGACATCCTTACAAATCAGTTGGCAGAGGCATTAAACAAGTCCAAACTCTCATATCCCAAGGGGCAGTAGAACCTGCCCTGTCAGATCAGAGGGGCAAAGGTTTTTATTCCAGACTGTTCCTTGTTCCCAGAAAAGAGGGCACTTAGTGCCCCATCCTGGATCTATACATTCTGAACACCTTCCTGGTGGTCCCCAAATTCAAAATGCTAACTTTGCAGCAGCTGCTGCCTGTGCTGACAAAAAATGCCTGGTTAGTTACCCTAGATCTAAAAGATGCCTACCTCCACATCCCCATAAGGGAATCCTGCAGTAAATTCCTTCACTTCAGAGTAGGCTCCTAACACTTTCAGTTTTCTGCGCTACCCTTTGGCTTATGTACTACTCCCAGGGTATTCACCAAATGCTTAGCCCCGGCCATAGCCTTTTGCAGACAGAAAAATATATAAATTTACCCTTATCTGGATGACTGCCTCATTCAGGCAGATTGCAAGGTCTTCCACTTTGTCAAAACCCTCCTAACCTCCTTAGGGTACATCATCAATGAGAAGAAATCAAGGCAAACACCCTCCAGAAAAGCAGAGCTTCCTGCACCTCTATTTTACCCAGCTGGCTTCCAAAAGTTACCTCACTGTGAGGAAGTTCCTGCAAGCCTTGGGGTACATGGCATCTTGCATCCTTCTATTTCCTCTGGCCAGGCTTCACATGAAAAAACTTTGGTGGTACGTAAATAACCTTTGGTGTCAGCACTCTCAACCTTAGAGACCTCTCTACCTCTGATTCCTTGTATAAGGGCCGTGTTTCTTTGGTGGGCAGGGGCCTGTGCCCAGATCAAGGGTCTTTCCTTCACCCTCCACCCAACCAGGCAGACCATTACTACCAACACCTCAGACATAGCTTGGGACGCTCACCCAGAAGGCAGGTGCACCCAAGGTCTTTGAGATGCCCAGCACCTTCCCTTACACATCAACCAGAAGGAAATTATGGCAGTACAAAAGACTCTGACATCTTTCAAACCCCATCTCAAGCCAGGGGTTCTCCTTATCAAAACAGACAACACCACAGTAATGTGGTACATCAACAAACAGGGAGGGACCCAATCTTACCCTCTGTTCAGGCTAGCCATGAACCTCTGTCTGACAGCCTATTCCATGAGACTACACCTGATAGCCCAAAACTTACCAGGGATCAGCAACACCCTGGCAGAAACTTACTGGACCCCCACAAATGGCAGCTCCAGAGAAAAATCTTACAAATCACTCAGGCGTGGGGGACTCCAGAGTTGGATCTCTTTGCTTCGCATCTCAACCATCAGCTGAAAAAATTCTGTACCAGGGAGTATCACCACCTCGCGTGGAAGGTGGATGCCTTGACCTTCCCCCGGAACATCTTATTTGTACGCATTCCCTCCTCTGCCTCATATTCCCAAGGTATTGATCAAAGTAAGGGAGGAGAGACCAAAGGCCATCCTCATTGCTCCAGATTAGCCCAGAGAACATTGGTACCCCTTACTGTGCAGCCTGACCTTACAGCCTCCCAGGCAGCTTCCCTTATCTCAGACCTCTTAACTCAGGTGGGGGGGGGGGGATGCTGAATCCAGACTTGCAGACTCTCAAACTATCAGCATGGCTAATACTCTAAAGGCAAACAAGGGGCCCTGTTAAGTAAACAGATCCTAGACATTGTCACAGACGCCAGAAGGCCCAGCACCAGAAAATCTTACGCAGGAAAATGGAAAAGATTCTGCTCCTGGAGCCAGTTCAGAGGGGGCAATACCTCACAACCTGCCATCCCTCTTATCCTGGACTACCTAGCGGAGCTACTTAATAGTGGCCCCTCTCCTTCTCCTCTATTAAAATCCACCCCTCAGCCATTTCAGCTCATTTTGATACAGAACAACCCCTGTTCTCCCATCCTTTGATTAAGCAATTCCTCAGAGGGGCTTCTAATATCAGACCTCCCATAAGGCCACCCACTCCAGCCTGGAACCTGAATTATGTTTTGGAAAAACTAACTTTACCACCCTTCAAACCTGCTGCTTCAGCAGAACTAAGATACCTCTCCTGGAAGATTGCTTTTCTCCTAGCTATCACCTCTGCCAGAAGGGTTTCAGAACTTCAGGCACTGATGACCATTGAGCCCTTCATCATCTTCCATGCAGACAGGGTCTCCCTGAGGACTAATCCCTCCTTTATGCCCAAGGTGGTATCTAATGTAACTCTCAATCAGGCCATACGTCTACCCTCCTTCTTTCCTAACCCTCAAAACAAGGGGGAAAGAATTCTGCACTCACTAGACGTGCACAGACAGCTCAGATACTATCTGGACTAAATCCTTCAGGAAAACAGGCCAACTACTTGTCAGCTTTGCCCGGGGGCAGAGGGGAAGCCCATTTCCAAATGGATATCACACTGTATCAATTTCTGCTACAAATTGCAAGGTACCCCCCCAAGTCTATTCGAACCCTTTCCAATAGGGCAGCCTCCACCTCCACAGCATTCCTCAGAGGAGTTCCCACCAGGGACATCCTAGAAGCTGCCACCTGGACTTCTGTCCATACCTTTACCAAGCATTACCACCTACCTCTATTTTCTAAGGCTAGGGCAGGGTTTGCCTCTGCAGTTCTGCAGGGCATGCTGACCCATTCCTAGGTCTCTTACTAACTGTACCACCGCTCTCCTCAGCTTTGGGAATCCTCCCACAGGTGATGACTACAATAGCGAAACATGAAGAACATAGCACAGTTGTGTACACTTACCATAAATGTAGATGTTCGAGTTTTTTCACTGTTGCAGTCTTGGTTTCCCACCCTCTATCCTCCTTATATCTTCTTTCTTTAGGGAGACATAAGATGTTCTTCATGTTTCACTGTTGCAGTCATTATATTTGGGTTATCTGCCTGCAGGTAACCCTCAGCCGGCCTGAATACCAGAGTCTTGGGATTTCTGTGTCGGATGCTGTCGCTTCTTCCATGGCGTCAGGTCATCAGGGGTATAAAACATGCAGCCGATGCCATTACATCAGTCTTTCTTGCTGTGCGGTGCCTGAAACAGAAGCAGTTCGCAAGTGCCGGTTGGCCGACTCCTGAAATTGTCATTTCGAATTTCAGACCTGAAGTCTTCTAAAAGATAAGTACCCCATTGGGGATCCTTTTTTCTTGCACTAACCGATGTCAGAAAAAAAATAATAATTGTCTTGCCTGCGGAAAGCAAATACCTCATAGAGATTTTCATTCTTACTGCGTCACCTGTTTAGGCCCACACCACAACGTCCCTGACTGTCGGTTTTGTGCCTTGTTCAACGTCTGAACTGTCTGTCATTGGGCAATTTGTGTAGCTAAATACTTTTGCTCTCGATCTCCGTACTTCGAAATGGCATCGGTAAGCCATCCAACTACTGATCTTCTGAAAAAACGTAAGGATAAAGACAGAGACAGACCGCATAGGTTCAAAACTGCTGACGACGCTACCGTTAAGCTAGTCACCTGTCCGCTGGTACTCAGTGAGGTGCTTTCGCAGCCCCTGATACCCGCTTCTACAGATTCGCAAGCCTCTACTGAGACCCATTCGGAGTCCGGTATGCTGCAAGATGCCTCTTCGACTGTGGAATCTGCGGATGTCTCTACCTTGGATGGGTCCGGAGCCGCTGTGTAGTCACCAGCTTCTGAGGGTGTATTCAGGCCTACCGATTTTCATATTAAACCGACGACTTCATTTCAAGCCAAAAATACTGAATTTCTCAGGCCTAAAGTTCGCACTACGCCTAGGAAACCGACAACCAAAGTGCATTCTCAGGCCTACAGGCCTGAGAAAAAAAAATGCTTAGAATGGCTGAAGACCTTATTACCTTAATTAGGGGAAGCCAGCCTTCCCCCTCAAAGAGACCTAGAACTGATTCTCCTTCTGATTCTTCTGATCAGGAATCTGATATCTTGTTCCTTCTGACTACCAGGACATACCCTTATCTACCTATGAGGATTCTGATGCAGAGGATTCCATTACCTCTGCCTCCCCTCCAGAAGATTTTTCTTTTGGTAAAACCCTGCGTACCCGTAGGGAGCATTTCCGCTGGGAAAGCCAGGACTACTCTCAGTCCAAAAAGAGACTCACAATTTTTAAACCTGCCTTAGCACAGGCCTCTAGCTATACCTCCTGTTCTGGAGATTGTATATGATGTTTTCTTGGAATCCAGCCTTACCCTGAATACTTTGCCACCAGCTCTCAGGAGCTGCGGATCCAGAGACCATTTCCCAAGGACCTAAAGGCATTAAGGCTACCACTGCCAAGAATCCTATCCCTTCTGACAGGGATTCCAGGGCTTTAGAGGGGTAAGAAGGTATGCACCTCTACTACTCTGGCCGTTAGGTCTTTAAATTGCCAGTTTCATATGTTAAAGTAACAGCAGCATATTATGGGGCTAATTAAACAGAAAATGATGTTGATTCCTGACTGTGTAGAACACAAAGATTTACAAGAGTTAATGCATTCTGCTGACCAAGTTGGTAAACATACTTTTCAGTGTAGTTTTGATGCTTTAGAAGTATCTTATAGGGCTGTTACTGGGTCTCTTCTTAGAAGGCATGCTTGGCTTAAGGAACAAAACTTGCCAGATCATGTCAAAGCAAAATTACTGGATGTACCCTTAAACCAAGAGTGCCTATTTGTCAATAAAGCAGGAGAAAGCTAAATCTATGCAAACTGTTAAAGATTTCTTACCAGTACAGCCACCTAGATTCAGTAGTCATTGGCCTTCAAAGAACTGATCCTTTCCAGTCCCTTCCAGGCCTTCTCAGTCTAAACCCAGGGGCAGCAGACCACCAAGACTTCAGTCTCAGGTTATGCACAGATCTAAGCAGTGGGGTGCTCCCACGTCCCACGTCCAGAACAGGGAGTAGTAAGCCACCCCCTATGGTAAACTTGCACAATGACTTATCCTTAACTCCCCCAAGCCTTGCTCAAGTACTTGCACCTTTAGGAGGAAAACTCGCCCTGCATGCAAAAACCTGGGAATACATTACCCAAGACAAATGGGTTTTACACACTGTTTCCCTAGGATACAGATTCCACTTCCACTCACTTCCAACCCTACGTGGATGGCCAGACCTCCCCCCAAACCAGTGGGTGGAGGCCCAAAAGCAAGTACTTTCTCTCCTTGGCATCAAGGCTGTTCATCCTGTCCCAGCAGAACCAAGGGGACAAGGCTTTTATTCAAGACTGTTCCTGGTTCCCAGAAAAGAGAACTCCTGGCATCCTATCCTGGATTTATCTATTCTCAACACCTTTCTGGTGGTTCCAAAATTCAAAATGCTAACTCTGCAACAGCTGCTTCCTATGCTAGCCAAGGATGCCTGGCTGGCAACCCTAGACCTAAACGAAGCTTACCTGCACATCCCTATAAGGGAATCTTGCAGGAAATACCTTTGCTTCAGGGCAGGCTCTATGCACTATTAGTTCTCTGCACTTCCCTTTGGCTTATCTACTGCACCCAGGGTATTCACAAAGTGCCTAGCTCCAGCCATTGCTTTTTGCAGGCAGAGAAGTATTCAGATTTACCCATACTTGGACGATTGCCTGATTCAGGTGGAAAACCAGGACTTGCTACTACAGCACCTGGCATTTGTAAAGGGACTTCTAACTTCACTGGGGTACACCATCAATGAAAAGAAATTGCACCTTGTACCCTGCCAACAGATTGTATTCCTGGGAGCAAGCTTGAACACAACTTCCCAGATGGCATTCCTCACTCCAGAGAAACACATTTATTTGACAACTTACTTCAACCTACTGGCCACAAAGACCCAGCTATCTGCTAGGAAAATACTGCAAGCTCTGGGGTTCATGGCATCTTGCATTCTGTTAATTCCATATGCAAGACTGCATATGAGGCAACCTCAGTGGTATCTAAAGTCTATGGTGTCAACATTCTCAGGACCTGGAAACAATACTTTCTATTATTCCGTGTCTAAGGGTAGAGATCCTTTGGTGGGCAGAGGCCTGCATTCACAACACGGGACTCTCTTTCACTCTACCCCTGCCACCCAAACCCTAACAACAGATGCATCAGACTATGCATGGGGGGCTCACATGGCAGGGCAGTGCATTCAGGGCAAATGAAACCCAAAGCAGATGCACCTGCATATCAATCAAAAAGAAATGTTAGCTGTACAGAATGCTCTGACAGCCTTCAAAGGCCTTATTCTTTCAGGACAACTATTGGTAAAGACAGACAATACCACAGTTATGTGGTACATAAACAAGCAGGGGGAACACATTCCTACTCACTCTGCAGACTAGCCATGGCTCTGTGGAACACAGCCTTGAGCAACCAAGTGCACCTACAAGCTTAATTCCTGCCAGGCAAACTAAATTCACTGGCAGATGACTTAAGCAGAAATCTCATGGACCCACACGAATGGAAACTGGAACCCAAAATATTCAAGCTTTTGGGGAACAGATTGGGGACACCAGAGGTGGACCTGTTTGCTTCCCCTCAGAACTATCAATTGAACAAATACTGCACCAGAACTCCCCACAGCCAAGCTTGGAAGGTGGATGCCCTGTCCTTTTCCTGGGAAAGCCTCTCAGTCTATGCCTTTCCCCCTCTGATGCTCCTCTCAAAGGTTCTACTAAAGATCAAACAGGACAATCCAAGGACAATCCTGATTGCACCAGACTGGCCATACCAGCACTGGTATCCTCTTTTGCACACTCTGGCAATGCTACAAACATGGTACCTGCTTCAACCCCCTTCCCTGCTGTCCCAGCAGGGGGGCCAAATTCTGCACCCTCAGCTTCAGACCCTGAACCTTGCAGCCTGGCTAATCCCCTGAGCTCACCTAAAGCAGCCCTCAGTAAGCAAGTGCTGGATGTCATTCTTGAGGCAAGGAGGCCTAGTACCAGAAAATCCTATTCAGAAAAGTGGAAAAGATACTGTTCCTGGAGCCAGTCTCAAGGGATGGGCACAACTGTGCCCAGCTTACCTCATATATTAGATTACTTAACAGAAATGCTCCACAAGGGCCTATCCTTCTCTTCAATTAAGATTCATGTCTCTGCCATCTCAGCTCATTATAATACTGAGCCACCCCTCTTCTCTCGTCCTCTGGTAAAACAGTTTCTTAGAGGGGCCAAAAATTAAGACCCCCCCCCCCGGAGAACTCCCACTCCAGCCTGGGACCTTAACTTTGTACTGGAAAAACTTACACTTCCCCCCCTTTGAACCGGTTGCTACAGCACAATTGAAATTCCTCTCATGGAAAACAGCTTTATGTCTAGCCATCACTTTAGCGAAAAGAGTGTCTGAACTGCAGGCCCTTATGGCAGTGGAACCCTTCAATATCTTCCATGCGGACAGGGTTTCCCTCAGGACTAACCCATCTTTTATGCCCAAGGTGGTGTCTAGTGTGGCTTTAAACCAGCCCATTCATTTGCCTACTTTTTTCCCTAATCCTCAAAATAAAGAGGAAAGGATACTGCATTCTCTAGACGTGCACAGACAGCTTAGATTCTATTTGGACAGGACTAAGCCCCTCAGAAAATCTGACCAACTGCTAGTCAGCTTTGCTGCAGGGGCAGAGGGAAAGGCCATTTCAAAGCAAACCATATCTAAATGGATAGCACACTGCATCCATTTCTGCTACAAGCACCATGGAAAACCTACCCCACAGGGGATAAGAACACATTCCACTAGGGCTACATCTACCTCTACTGCATTTCTCAGAGGAGTCCCTACCAGGGACATCCTGGAAGCTGCAACCTGGAGCTCTGTACACACTTTCACCAAGCATTACCACTTGCCTATCTTTTCTAAATCCAGAGATGGATTTGCCACAGCAGTCTTACAAGGCCTGATTGCCAGGCCTAATGCTTCTTAAGCTACCTCCACCCTTCCTTAGCTTTGGGAAAAAAACCCAAATGTGATGACTGCAACAGCGAAACATGAAGAACATAGTACAGATGTGTACACTTACCATAAATGTAGATGTTCGAGTGTATTCAGTGTTGCAGTCCTGGTTACCCTCCCTCCAGCCCCCTGATTGTCTTTGCTTTCAGCTATCCTTTTTGGTTTGGCAAATGTTATACTACGTGTATTTGCTTTTTGCTGGGGATATTCCACGCCATATAATTGCTTCCTATTTTGGGGTGCACCTGACATCTGGGCCAAGAAAAACTGATGTAATGGCGTCGGCTGCATGTTTTATACCCCTGATGACCTGACGTCATGGAAGAAGCGACAGCATTCGATGCAGAAATCCCAAGACTCTGGTATTCAGGCTGGCTGAGGGCTACCTGCAGACAGATAACCCAAATGTGATGACTGCAACAGTGAATACCCTCGAACATCTACATTTATGGTAAGTGTACACAACTGTACTGGGCCTCTGACTGGTTAGGGCAAGAAAAACTGATGTAATAGCATCGGCTGCCTTCCTTTACAGCACTGACGACCTGACGTTAGGCAGCAAGCAACAGCAGCTGACGCAGAAGAACATTGACTCTGGTATTCAGGCCGGCTGAAGGCTACCACAGCAGGGATAACCCACAGGTGATGACTGCAACAGTGAATACACTTGAACATCTACATTTATGGTAAGTGTATAACTGTACTTACTTGTTCAGCAGCCTTGGCTCTCCTCAAGTTGGACCCAGTTCTGTCTGGTGGCGACATGAAGGGATATGTGGCTTGTAAGTATGAGTTAAACAGGTTTGTCACCAGGTCCAAGGTAGCCAGGAATGCACACTTGGTTTCTCTTTGTGGTGGCAAGCGGGTGTACGCCAACCAGGTAGAGATGATGGTTTGATTAGAGATGATGGTTTGATGGCATTTGTTGATATGTTGCATATGAATTTGATTATGGCATCACTATTGGTTGTCCTTGACTGTTGTATAATAAAAAGTCTCAAAGTCAAACTGGTGTATTTTGTGACTCAGCTCAGTGGACGGTGTGAGACATTTGAGTGTAATGATGTGATACCTTATTTATTCAGTGTTTTCTTTGTGAGAAAAACTTATGCATATTTAACTAATCAATGGTTGTTTAACCCTTGTCATTCATGCAGTTGCACCTCTAATATTGTTTAAGATTTTCCAGGAGATTTTTACTGCATAATGTGTAATTAGTTTCTTTTCTCAGTTTGGGGCAGTGTAGTGCTTCCACTTTGATAGGTGACTTTACTAAAAGTTTTTTTACCATATTACATGGTAGTAAGAAGGTCTGTGTAGAGAGTGTGGGGGGAGGTGCAGTTCTGCATAAGACAGTAGTATGGGGAGAATCTAATTTTTTTTTTATTGTTTCTAAGGGGAGGGACACTAGTTTTCATATATAAGGTACAGACTTCTTGCATAGTGCAAAGAAGCATGCATTTCAGAACCACAAAAATTCATCAACAATGTCATTCATGCAGTTGCACCTCTAATATTGTTTAAGATTTTCCAGGAGATTTTTACTGCATAATGTGTAATTAGTTTATTTTCTCAGTTTGGGGCAGTGTAGTACTTCCACTTTGATAGGTGACTTTACTAAAAGTTTTTTTACCATATTACATGGTAGTAAGAAGGTCTGTGTAGAGAGTGTGGGGGGAGGTGCAGTTCTGCATAAGACAGTAGTATGGGGAGAATCTAATTTTTTTTTCATTGTTTCTAAGGGGAGGGACACTAGTTTTCATATATAAGGTACAGACTTCTTGCATAGTGCAAAGAAGCATGCATTTCAGAACCACAAAACAAAATGGTTCACTATTTTTATGCAAGGTTGCCACCTTTTCAAATGGCCAAACTGGGACATTTTTGGTACAAACGTCAGATTTTGCAGGGAAAAACATACCCACGGCCAGTACAAAGGACAGAAATTCACTTTTTTGCCTAAATAAAAGCTTATTCTTGAAGTATTCTAGTTGCTTAGTCTGTTTCTTATAACATTTAGGTGTTTCAGATACAGAATAACTGTGTTATGCAAGTATTACGTAAAATATAGGAAATGTTTTTGCCCTAAAATCTCAGGACATTTGCCATTTTTTCAATTTTTATGCAGGACACAACATCCCAAAGAGGGACTGTCCCTCGCAAAGTGGGACAGGTGGTAACCCTATTTTTATGTGAAGAATTTAAAGCCTGTGGTTAGACTGAAGCACTTGACGTGCATGTTATACTTTTTGCAGACTTTGTGCTTTTCAGTAAAAAAAGTAGCTCAGTTCTGCCTACAGTGCTCCAAATAATGACATGAAAAAGAACAGGTACATATCTACATTTGTAATACTACTTTCCTTAGAATAAGTGATATTTACATTGTTGTTTTGTGTTTGTTTGTTTACCCATTGTTTTAACCACACTTTTAGAATTATACTCACCCCAATGCTGTAATACTTTTAGCAGCCTTGTACTGAGATGTCATACAGCTGGCTAAATTTTTTATAGACCATGTTGATGGTCCCTTTCTAGTTTAATAATATGATGATAATGTCACAAACTGTGTTGCCAAAATCATGTATTGTGTAACACAGCTACCCCACTGCAGAACAGACTACCGTGGACTGTGAACCCAAATAAACTGCTGGAAAACCAGTAAACAGTACCTTCAGCAGAAATTTCATTATTTTTATTAACAGTGAAGTTAAACTAACATTTTTGCAGCAACTCTGATATGTTCTCACTTTTGTATAGATGGCAGCATACTGTCTGTGGATTGCAAATGATATAGCAGTCTGACTTTTAGAAATTTAGTTTTCATTACGTTTTATAATCACTGTCTCATTTGTTACTTGTCTAGTGAACCCTAATTAGTTATTAAAGAACACACACACACACACACACACACACACACACACATATATATGTAATATATGCATTCTGTTCCTTCTGTCATGCATTCATTTGCATGACAGAACGAAATGCAGGTTCATTTCTTGGAAAGTTCAATTTATTGAACGTTCATTTTCTTGGATATGTGCTTTCTCGTAACAGATAAGTGAGTTTTGTATTTTGTGGATGTGGGTGTGTGTGTAAGAATGTTTGAGTTAGAGAGAGTAAGGCCCAACGCTTTCTGCAATTTATCATTTCCAGTGCCCTGGACCAGCTCATTCTGACCCCCACTAGAGGAAGCAACATCCTCGACCTGGTTATCACCAACATGGGAGACCATTGCTCCACACCTATAGTCAATTCCTACCTGGTTAAATCTGACCACAAACTGATCACCATGGAAATCTCCATCTCTCCTATACCCCCCACTAAGGTGACCACCCTGAAAAACTTCTCTAAAGCTGACTTTGAGCTCCTAAAATCAAAGGTGGCTAACTTCTCAGCACCCATGCCAATGGAAAATAGCTGCATGACTGCCGAATCATGCACCAATGCACTGTATGAGCATGTACACAAATGCATGGACCTTGCCATATCAGATAGAACTAAGACGCTCTCCTCCAAATAAAGGAAGCTAATCTGGTGGTCCCCAACCATCAGTAAACTGTACAACAGAAGGAAAAAACTGTTGCAGAAAGAAATGAAGTCACAAGACTGGAAAACCTCCCTTATCAGTCACAACAAAAAGCTGAGATCCCTTATCAAATCCTCTAAAGCCAGCTGTGAATGCAGAATTGCGGCTGACACCAAAAACAACCACAAAGTCTTCTATAGATGTATCAAAAACCTCAAAGGCAATACCCAGATTTGCTCTGAGTTATTGCACAATGACACCTCCTATACTGAGCCAACAGATATAACCAACATTCTTGCCTACAGATTCAGTGCCAGCTTTACCCCCCCAAGGGCCCTATCGCAATACCAGAAGAAAGCCTAGTACCCACCATTTCTGCGGCACAGGTAAAAGCTGCATTGTCCAAAGCCAAGAATACAGCATCCATGGGGTCTGATAATATCCCTAGCTGCATCCTACATGAGCTACAAAACAAACTGGCACCACATCTGTGTGCCCTGTTCAATCAAAGCCTTACCTCAGGCTATGTCCGTAAAGAATGGCGCACTACTACAGTCATCCCGCTCCATATAGGGAGAGCAACTACAGACCTTGGGAACTATCGCCCGATTAGCCTGACCTGTCTGGTATGCAAAGCTGTGGAACGCATCATCATGGACCTGCTTAGCAAAGCTATAGGCAATCTCCAAACTCTTGACCTCACACAGTTTGGCTTTGTCAAGGGAACATCCTGCCTGCTGAACCTGGTTGACTTCTTCTAGGCAGTCACCAAGGCTGTGGATGAGGGTAAGGCAGTGCATACAGGCTACCTCGACCTGGCCAAGGCCTTTGATACCATTCCTCACTCAGGTATCATTGATAAACTCACCAGACTAGCCATCAATCTTTACTTCACTAGGTGGGTTCCAAAGTGGCTCACAGACAGGACCCACAGAGTGAAAGCTGCGGATTCTAAGTCAGACTGTCGACCAGTCACGAGTGGAGTCCCACAGGGCTCAGTCCTAGGCCCTTTCCTGTTTTGTATGCACTTCTCAGAAGTCCAGGCCAACACAGAAGGCTGACCAAGTTCACTGATGACTGCAAGCTAGGAGTCATTATCAACTCTCCAAGTGATGTAGACATCCTACAAAAGGGCCTCTCTGAGACCAATGACTGGTGTCGGAACCATGGCCTGAAGCTTAACACCAAAAAATGCATTATCATCCCCTTTGGAAAAAATAGTCAGTTCCCACGAATTACCACATTGATGGGAGCCCACTGAACACTTAAGGGGCTATAAGAGATCTGGGCACCCAGATCGACAGCCACCTAACCTTCGACCACCACATTGCCACTGTGGTCAGAAAGTCCTTCTACATGGCACATCTTATAAGCAAAGGTTTCACATCCAGGAAGAAAGAGGTCATCATCCCTCATTAGACCAGTCATCGAATATAATGCCCTGTTTGGCATGTACCTAACCAGACACCTCCAACAGCTGGAGAGGCAGCAAAAGTACCTCACAAAAAGGATCCTAGGCCTTAAACACATGTCCTACATGGACAGACTCAAGAAACTTCAGCTGTTCTCAGTCTCTTATCATCTACTTAGAGGTGATCTCTGCTTGACTTACAAAGCCATGTCCGACCTAGCCCTACTTGAAATGCTACACCTAAAGAAATCGCAATCCTTCCGTGCCACATGCTCCAGAGATCACAACCTCAGTACCACAATTAAGAGAACATGCTGGAGGGACAGGTTCATCTCCCATACTCTGGAATAAGCTACCCATTCATGTCAAGCAGAGCACCTCGCCGGCCCTCTTCAAGAGAAATCTTGACGAGTGGATGGGTAACAGAAAGTTCACTCCAGGGATCATTCCAATTGCCATTTTGGATAGGGCTGTGAACTATCATCAAGTTGCACGGTGCCTGTGCAATTTTTTTTGGGCTAAGCTTGTAAAGGCTCCAGGGCCATTAGCCTAGTACACACCTGTGAACCTATGAACCTAAGGGCTAGGGAAGGGGATAGATTTAGTGTTTGTGTGAGTGTTTACAGGTCAGGTTTAATAGTGTGTGTGTTTGTCTGAGCCTGTCTTGTTTAGTGGTAGTATCACAGAGTTTTATTTTAAGGTCAGGTATGGGGTTAGGACTGGGGACCCTGCCCCCTAAACCTAACTCTATACCTTACCTTAAAAAAAAAAAACTTCCCATAAAACTACCAATAATCAGACAATCAGATAAATTAGAGACTAGTGTTGGAGGGGTTTTAGTGTAAAGGTCATAACAGGAAATGACTTTCTTTTTGCGATCTTTAATATGTTTGGTGCTTTGAGTGTTCAATTATATGATTCTTCATCTTATCAGATGTTTTATGTTCAGTATTGTGATACTGCAATGAATGACACTAAAACTACACATGCAAATGTATATGTGTATGTGTGTATATATATATATATATATATGTATATATATATATATATATATATATATATATGTGTGTGTGTATGTATATATATATATATATATATATATATATATATGTATAGATATATATATTTATTTATTTTACATTTGTTGACCGGGATAGTCCGACTGGATGCATGTCCATTTTCAGCGGAGGCCCGGGGAGAAAAGCTGCAAGGGTAAGCAGATACAGCATTACATAATACCAGCATTACATATAACAAACAGACTATTTACAGAGATTACATAAGTAAGCAAGTTAAACAAGTTCCACAGGTTAGAGTTAATCCTGAGCGTAAATCAGGATTAAATTAAATTACACAGTAAGCTGGTTAACAGATTTTTACACATTCTCGAGAGAGTTAGACAGGCTTGATACATTGACATAGCCAGTTAAGTGACAAATGTTGTTTGAGTCTAGTTTTAAATTGACCTAAGGTGGAAAGTAAGGTAATATCAGCTGGAAGAGAGTTCCAGGATCTACTTACAGAGTTTGCAGAGAGAGAGTCACCGGCTGTGTTATTAATTTTGTTAGTCTGAATTAGTAGTTTGTTAGAGGATCGAAGCAGTCTAGGTTTGTTATAGGGGGTGATAATATTTTTAAGTGCAAGAGTATTGTCCAGATTATAGAGGATTTTATAGGCCATAATCAGTTGATTATACTGGATTAGGCTGGGTAGTTCAAGCCACCCAAGCTTATTTAGATTGATGCAATGATGTGTCCTAAAAGGCAGCCCAGTGGCAAACCTGGCAATGTTGTTGTAGCAAATTGAGAGTTTGTTAAGGACAGTCTTGTTTAAATTCGAGAGTAGAGGGGATACATACAGAAGGGTTGAAAGAAGGTGAGAGCGAGCTATGGCAATTTTAGCTGGAGGGGTTAGGAAGGCGTTTATTCTGTAAAGTGACCCTAGTTTTTTATTGATGGTTTTGATAGCTTGGTTAACATGTAGGTCGAATTTTATATTATTATCTATTATGACACCTAATAGTTCTGTAGAGGGGTCAGGGGAGATTATTGTGCCATCATTTGAATTTATGGTAAAGGTGAAAGCGGTAGACTTACGTGTTGGTGAAAATAACAGCATTTTAGATTTTTTTGGGATTTAGGATCAGACGATGTTCAGAAAGCCAGTTTTCTATTGTATTAATGGTGGTCTGGGTAGCTGACCATAACTCTATTGGAGATGTGGCCGAGCAAATCAGAGTAGAGTCATCAGCATATTGGATACAGCTGACTTTTGGGATGACAGTATAAAGGTCGTTAATGAAGATGGAGAACAGCAAGGGCCCTAGTATAGAGCCTTGTGGTACTCCAAGGGTGTTAGGTAGAAGGTTAGAGAGTTTGTTCTGCCAGAGAACAGCCTGCTGTCGACCATTCAGGTAGGATTGAAACCATTGAAGGGCTCTAGTATCTAGACAGAATGTTTGCAGGGTGTGGATTAAATGTTGGTGATCAACCATATCGAATGCCTTAGAAAGATCCAAGAAGAGGGCTGAGGATATATAATTATTGTTGCGATTAAGGTTTATGGTGCTGGTAAAGGCTAAGAGGGCTGAAGTAGTGCTGTGATGAGGACGGAAGCCATGCTAAGTGTCTGCCATAAAGTGATTCTGGATTAGGTGGTGCATGAGTTGTCTATGAATACATTTTTCCATAATCTTTGCAAGTGGAGAGAGTATAGCTATTGGCCTATAATTGGAGAATTCAGTAGAGCTGCCTCCTTTGTGAAGTGGGATTAGATAGAATATTTTCCAGATGGTGAGAATTTTAGCTTCTACAATAGTTCGATTGATTAGTATTGAGACAGGGTAAGCAATAGCATCAGCTGATTTTTGTAAGTACTCCGCGGGGAGTTGATCAGCAGAAAGTGTAATGGGTTTTAATTTTTTGATCACGGTACGGATAAGTGAAGTGGTGACTGGTTGGAAGCTGAATGCGAGTAGGTTTCTAGGGGTGCTACTTTCAGGACCAGGGGAGCTAGGAGGTAGTTGGCTAGCTAGGGCTCGAATTGTCTCGGTAAAGAATCGGTTAAAACTGTTAGAAACATCTTCAGGGGTTTTATCAATAGTAGCAGCAGGAATTGGGTGTTGAAGTTTGTCCAGGATATAGTAGATTATTTAAACCTGCCCAAAACTTCTGAGGGTTATTTTGATTTACTGTCTGTAAATTACAGTAGTATTGTTTTTTGTCTTGTAAAATGGATTTTTTTAGTTTCGTTCCTGGATTGCCTGTATTTAATGTGATCTTGGGGGTCTTTAGAAGAACGCCACAAAGCCCATGCTTTGTTTTTAAGGGTCATTTAGAGTTTAGACTCTTTAGAAAGCCATGGCGCAGTTTTTGCCTTTGTTCTCTTGAACGAACAGGTGCATGCAAATCAAGGATCTCAAGGAATTTGTTGTTAAAGTATGCTACTGCTTCCTCTAAGGGGAGGTGTTTTAGAATAGACCAATCACATGAGTTTAGCTCTTGTTGGAATTTGGCAGGGTCAAAGTTTTTATTGTTTGTAACCTTTCTGAGTAAAGGTTGTTGGGAATTAATGGCTTTGTGCTTAATTACATATGTGAGAAGGTGATCACTTAGGCATCTGTATACACATATATACATCGTTTACCTTCGTTTGGTTGACAAAAATGAATGTTGACATTCAAAGGTAAACTACATTATCTCAAATACAGAAATATTGATGTCCAACTAAGTATGCACCAAAAAGTAATCTGGGCACATGCCAACATTAAATATAAAAAAACATAAAAAAAGTTTTTTTTTGCAGGGGGCAAGACCCCCCACACCCCCGCTAATTATATATACTGACTCAAAGATTGCACAAAATTGAGAAAAGGGAATACTCCCCAACCATGAAAACTGTGAGATCTTACACACTTGTGGACTAAATATGTTTGACTAAACAGATGTGGTCCTAACTCCGTGTCAACCAAACAAATGGAACCTGTGTGTGTGTGTGTGTGTGTGTGTGTGTGTGTGTGTGTGTGTGTGTGTGTGTGTGTGTGTGTGTGTGTGTGTGTGTATAAAGTCAGTTTAGATGAGCCAGCCAATCAGCATGTTTCTTGAGGTGGATTGAAACAGGAATAGCTAGAAGTGGCGATATAAACAAGGGGAAAGTACAAAAACTCTTAACAGGGTATGACCACAGCTCAACTCTAACGCTATAAATGGTTTCTGTTATATACATTTTTAGTCAGAACAGAGAACTTTACTGCTTCCATTCCAATGCTAACTTTACTCTGAGACTGTTGTAGTGCAGTGGGTTTGACAAATGATAGTTTCTTTGACATGTTAGAGCTATGGTGATGTGAACAGGACATTTGTCTTGTATTCTTGAAATGAATTAACAAATACACAGTACTTGCCATACTGACATTCCTCATTTCGAATGTTTTAATAATTAAGCCTAATTTCTGCTGTTCACAGTTATGTAAGTGATGCTACCTTAATATTTCAGTGATGTGACATTTACATTTTAAAGATATGGACTGAAAAAAAAACAAGCAAACAAACTCTACTTGTTTGTTATGAGTTCTTTAAGATAGTTCCATTTGAAACACTTGTTTGGGTAATATACTGTACAGTCAAACAAACAGTGTTTTAAATGTCTTTAAAATTTGCTTTAAACTCATCATTTTATTCTTTTATGGGTAATGTTTGCTTAGATTTGTAACCATTTGAAATGTCAGAACCCACTACAGCAAGTGCCATAGCACAGAGAATGAATGGCTGGAAGAATGGACTTTTATATATTCCAAGTCCTAGATGGCAATTTCTCAGAATATTCCCTTTTCTACGAGGTATGGGGATCTCAGAGTTGGTATATACATAAGTTGGGGGTGGCACAGGAAGGCTTGCTTCCCTGTAAAAAAGAAGTTTAAAGGAGGGAGAAGAGTGATGGTTGAGATCTGCTGATCTGCAGGATTTGCAACCTTTTTTTTTTGGTCTGTAAACATTCAACATTACAAGAGCCAACATTTCAACAGAGAGCCTTTTAGATCTCCTGAGGTGAAGTAACAAATTATATTAGAACTGATTTACTAAAAATGTCATGTGAATATTAACTAAAATAACCTAAATATTAAAGTTAAAAAAAAAAACCAACATGATTTCACTGTTTATCATTAAGAAACTGATTCAGCTCTCTGACTGCACAGTTTACTAGCTTACAGCTTTTGGCTTCAAGTGTTCATTCTCCTGGTTTATCTGCCCAACCATTTTAAATGCTTAGTAAGCATTTGCAATATCAGGGCTGCTAAAGATAGAGGCTATTGAATATATTCAGGGCAAATTGTTGTATAAGTGTATCCGTCAGTGCAAAAATGATCAGGTGTAAGATGTTTTAGCAGAAGTGTTATTTTTAAAAGACGTACATTAATTAAATTCAACCATGTGATTCCAGTGCCTTGTTGAGATATCTGACGTGCTGTTTTAGGACAGACTTCTTAAATCTGTTTATCTGTTTTTGCATTTCATGTTTACTTAATTACTTGTCTTTGTTGACGTGTTTATATGCTCAATCTGCATTTTAACCATATTGCTATTAACTTTTGTTTTTGATTTGTTAAATCCTTAGCTATAAGATTTAAATGCACAAATAATTCAAAAAAATAATACAAATAGAAATGGAGGGGTCTGGACAGTACACTGTCAAATGACAAACTCTGATAAGTGCTGCTACCTATTACAGAGGCAGAGACACTTGGCCATGGAACATATTTTGACACTGCATGGTAAATGGCATTTGCATTCATAACACAACTTGAAGCATTGATCAAATACTTGCATGAAATTTGGATATTTGTCAGACTACCAGCAGGAACAAACAGATGTTCTTCGTGTTTCACTGTTGCAGTCATTACATTTGGGTAATCTGCTGGCAGGTTGCCCTTAGTCGGCCTGAATTCCAAAGTCTTGGGTCCTGCGTCGTTTGCTGTCTCCTCTTCCACGATGTCAGGTCGTCAGGGGTATAAAACATGCAGCTGACATCATTTTCTTTAGTCTTTCTTGCCGCACGGTGCCCGAAGCAGAAGCATTTCGCAAGTGCCGGTCGGCCGACTACTGAAATATTCGAGTTTGAGTTTCAGAACCAAACTCTTCACTAAAGCTAAGTACCCCGTTGGGGAAACTTTTTTCTTGCTTTTTACTGATGTCAGAAAAAGTTAATAATTGTATTACTTGTGGGAAGCAAATACCTCATAAGGATTTCCATTTATACTGTATTCCTTGCCTAGGCCCTGATCACAACGTGCCTGGCTGTCAGTTTTGTGCTAGATTTAACCAACGCACTATTAAGCATCGGTATATTTTTGCATCAAAGTATTTTGGAAACAGATTTAACTACCCAGAAATGTCGTCAGATAGCAATCCGACTACCGGAGTACATAAAAAACGCAAAGAAAAGAACAGAGAAAGGCTGTCGAGATCCAAAACTGACGACAAAGCTTCTCCTAAGCCAGTCGCCGGTACTCAGTGAGGTGCTTTCGCAGTCCCTGATACCCGCTACCTTCGAGTCGCAGGCCTGTACCGACACCCATGTGGAGTCTGGCATGCCACAAGATACTCAAGGTATTGGACCGATGGATGTATCTCCCTCGGATGGGTTCGGAGCCACTGAGCAGGCACCAGCTTCTGAGGGTGTATTCAGACCTCAACATTTGTATATCAAACCGACCACAGCTGCAAAACCAAAGACAAAAGCAACTTCTAAAACTAAAAAACTGATGCATGAGCCACGTGCACAGGCCTCTATGCCTAAAAAACTGATGATCAAAATGGCTGAAGACCTTGTTACCTTGATCAGGGGTACCCATCCCCCTCCTGATAAGAGGCCTAGGCAAGACACTGATTATGAATCTTCAGATCAGGTTTCTATTTCTTCTGATTCCTCTTCTGATCAGGAATTGTCTATACCCCCCTATGAGGATTCTGATGCTGAGGAGTCTGTTCCATCTGCATCTCCTCCTGAGGATTATTCATTTGGGGAAACCTTGCGTACTTTGAGGGAGCATTTTCACTGGGAGAGTCAAGACTACTCAGAATCAAAAATGAGGCTCAGGGATTTCCTTCTTCTCCCCCAGCACAGGCCTTTAGCCATTCCCCCTGTTTTAGACATTGTGGATGATGTGTTTTCGGAATCAACCTTGACCCCGACTCCTTACCTCCGGCTCCCACTAAGCCTGACAGATATTACAGGGTACCTGACTCACATAAATTTTTATTTAGAAACCCTGCTGCTGATCCTGAAACTATTTCACAGGGTCCAAAGGGAGTTAAGGCCTCAACAGCAAAAAATCCTACCCCCTCTGACAGAGATTCAAGGGCACTGGACAGATGGGGAAAAAAGGTTTATACATCTGCAACCTTGGCATTCAGGGCCTTAAACTGTCAATTTCATATGCTTAAGTACCAACAACATGGTATGGGATTGCTGAAACAGAAAATGATGTCGATTTCAGAATGTGCAGAAAATAAAGAATTGCAGGAATTATTGCATGCAGCTGAACAAGTTGGAAAGCATACTTTGCAATGTGGTTTTGATTCCTTAGGGGCCTCCTGCAGGGCCGCAGTTACTGGATCTGTGATTAGGATACATGCCTGGTTAAAGGAACAGAATTTGCCTGATCATGTTAAAGCTAAATTGCTAGATGCACCTTTACAGCATGATTCTCTGTTTGGTATTAAGGCAGAAGAGGTTTTAAAGAAATTGGAAGACAAAGCTAAGTCTATGCAAACTGTTAAAGACTTCTTACAAGTGCAGCCACCAAGATTCAGTAGACACTGGCCTGCAAAAAAATGGCCCTTTCCTGTGTCAGACAGAGCTCAAAGGGGCAAATCCAGATGCCCTAAGGGTTCCAGATACCAGGCGCAAGATTCATACAGGTCAAAGCAATGGGGCACTTCCACCTCCAAATCTGGAGGAGATAAAGCGTAAACCTACAGAAAGCAATCCCAATGACTTCCCTCTGCCTACACCAAGCACTTATCTTTTGGCAGCGCCCATAGGGAGAAAATTAGCACTTTTTGCTCAACCTTGGCAGTTAATAACCCAGGACAAGTGGGTACTAAACATTGAATCACAGGGATACAGATTCCATTTCCACACTCTGCCAATGGCAAATGGTTGGCCAGATCTGCCAAAAAATCAATGGGCAGAGGCTCAGAAACAGGTTACGTACCTCATGGATATGGGGGCCATTCAGACAGTACCAGAACAGGAAAAAGGACAAGGTTTTTACTCAAGACTGTTCTTGGTACCCAGAAAGGACAAGGCCTGGCGGCCAATACTGGATTTATCGATTTTGAACACCTGGACATTCCAAAATTCAAAATGCTGACTTTGCAGCAGCTTCTGCCTATGCTGGGCAAGAAGGCTTGGCTGCTGGTGACTTTAGACCTAAAAGAGGCATACCCGCATGTCCCAGTAAGACAATCGTGCAGAAGATACCTCAGATTCAAGGCTGGCTTAATGCATTACCAATTCTCTGCACTGCCCTTTGACTTATCTACTGCGCCCAGGGTCTTTACAAAGTGTCTGGCACCAGTAATTGCATTTTGCAGACAAAGAAGTATACAAATATATCCTTACTTGGACGACTGTCTCATTCAAGCAGAGAACAAGGACACTCTTCTTCGACACCTGGCATTTGTGAAAAGGCTTCTAACATGCTTCGGGTACACAATAAACGAAAAGAAATCACAACTGGTACCCTCTCAAAAGATAACATTCCTGGCTGCAAGCTTGAATACAACTGCCCAGATGGCTTACCTCACGCCAGACAAGCAAATGCAACTGACTACTTACTTCAAACTGATGGCAACAAAAACCCAGTCTTCTGCAAGACAAATTCTGCAGGCTCTGGGCTTCATGGCATCCTGCATCCTACTGATTCCATATGCAAGACTGCATATGAGGAAGCTTCAATGGTACCTAAAAAATTTATGGAGTCACCATTCTCACAGTCTGGAAACAATGATTCCTCTCATTCCCTGCCTGCAACAGGAGTTTCTATGGTGCGCAAAGGCATGTTACCAAAACATGGGACGGCCATTCACTCTACCCCCTGCCAGCCAAACCATAACAACAGATGCATCAGATTATGCCTGGGGGCCCACATGGCAGGAAGATGATTTCAGGGCATATGGTCATCAAACCAAATGCATCTACATATCAACCAGAAAGAGATGCTAGCTGTTCAAAATTCACTAACAGCCTTCAAGGACTTACTTCATCCAGGACAACTACTGATAAAGACGGACAACACCACAGTCATGTGGTATATAAACAAGCAAGGGGGCACGCACTCATACCCCCTTTGCAGATTAGCCATGGCAGTGTGGGACACAGCTTTGACCTACCAAATACATCTTCAAGCTCAATTCCTGCCAGAAAAACGAAACATTCTGGCAAACGATTTAAGCAGAAACCTTATGGATCCTCACGAGTGGAAACTAAATCCACAAGTCTTCAGCATGATAACAGAGAAATGGGGGAGCCTAGACATAGATCTATTTGCCTCTCCTCAAAATTATCAATTGAAAAGATTCTGCACAAGGACTTGTCACAGACAAGCATGGAAAGTGGACGCCTTATCCTTCAGTTGGAAAAACCTATCAGTTTACGCCTTTCCTACTCTGTCCCTTCTCCCCAAGGTCCTCCTAAAAGTCAGACAAGAGAAACCAAAGATGATACTAATTGCCTCGGACTGGCCCCGCCAATACTGGTACCCAGTCCTAAGGAACTTGTCTCAATACCCAGCTTGGACCTTGCCTCAAAGACCACAACTACTGTCCCAGCAAAACAATCAGATCCTGCACAATCAACTACAGACTCTGAACCTGGCAGCATGGCTGATCATGTAGTCATACAAACAACATCTCTCAGTAAAGCTGTGATGGATGTCATTTTGGAAGCCAGAAGGCCTAGTACTAGAAAATCTTATGCTGACAAATGGAAGAGATTATGTGCTTGGAATCAAGCACAAGGAACTGATACAGCAGAACCAAATATTCCTTAGATATTGCAATACTTAACTGAGATGCTTGACAAAGACCTATATTTCTCATCAATCAAAATCCATGCCTCTGCCATTTCGGCTCATTACAATACAGAGCCACCAATCATTTCTCATCCTTTACTAAAGCAGTATCTTAGAGTAGCCAAAAATTTAAGGCCTCCTAGAAGATCACCATTGCATGCATGGGACCTCAGTTATGTGTTGGAAAAGCTCACCCTGCCTCCATTTGAACCAGCTGCTACCGCTGATATAAGGTTCTTATCATGGAAAACAGCTCTGTTACTAGCAATTACTTCAGCAAGAAGAGTTTCAGAGCTACAGGCCTTCATGGCTGTAGAGCCTTTTATCATTTTTTACCCAGACAGGGTGTCTCTGAAGACAAATCCTACTTTTATGCCTAAGGTGGTTTCCAGTGTGGCTCTTAACCAAACAACTCATCTGACAACCTTTTATGCAAATCCGCAGAACAAGGGGGAGAGAATTCTGCATTCCTTGGACGTACACAGACAGCTAAGATTCTACTTTAGCAGGACTAAAACTCTTAAGAAAAACTGAGCAATTACTAGTGACATATGCTGCAGGATCAGAAGGAAAGGTTATTTCAAAGCAGACAGTTTCAAAGTGGATAAGCCACTGCATCCCTTTCTGCTACTTACACCATGGTAAACCTGTCCCCAAGGGTGTTAGGTCTCATTCCACCAGAGCTGCAGCTACTTCAGCAGCCCTTCTAAGGGGAGTACCAACCAAAGACATTCTAGAGGCTGCTACTTGGAGTTCTGTTCACACCTTTACAAAGCGTTATCATTTGCCTCTCTACTCTAAATCCATGGCAGGCTTTGCCACTGCAGTTCTGCAGGGCCTTATAGCCACTCCTAATGCTGTTTAGCTCCAGCCCCCCAACCATAGCTTTGGGATTCTACCCAAATGTAATGACTGCAACAGTGAAACACGAACAACATAGTACAGTTGTGTACACTTACCATAAATATAGATGTTCGAGTGTATTCACTGTTGCAGTCCAGGTTACCCTTCCGCCATCCTGCTGTCATTCTGGGAGTTCATCTTTCCTTCTCTATCTTCTACAATCTATGTGGTGTATTTGCTTGTAGATGAAGGTAAAGTTTATATTGATGCATGTGTATATATATATATATATATATATATATATATATATATATATATATATATATATATTTATGTATATATATGTATATGTATATATATATATATATTTTTTGCTACCTTTTTGGGGGCACCTGATATCGGGGGCAAGAAAAACTAAAGAAAATGGCGTCGGCTGCATGTTTTATACCCCTGACGACCTGACGTCATGGAAGAGGAGACAGCAACCGACGCAGGACCCAAGTCTTTGGAATTCAGGCGGATTGAGGGCAACCTGCCAGCAGATTAACCAAATGTAATGACTGCAACAGTGAATACACTCAAACATCTACATTTATGGTAAGTGTACACAACTGTACTTTAAAATCCATAGGTGAAGTCCAAAGCAGACCTCAGCAAATGATGACACTGAGGAAATGACTGTTTAGTAATAACAGTGAAACCAGAACTATGAATGCTGTGCATCTTCCTTTTCAGCACTGTTTCAGAATTAGCAGATATTCGGGTTTATATCACATAATCGAAATCCCAAAATATCGAACACCATAAGCTCGAACTTGGAATTTCGAAATGTGATATAATCGAAAGCTCAAAACAGAAAGTTTTTTCCCAGGGAAAAAATTTGCTGTTCCGAGAAACACACACAACACAAGCACACCAAAAAAAGTAATCCACACATGTACACTTAAAATCCTACTTCTAACCCTACACTAAACCGTACATACACTACTATCTATCCAATTACCTTAACCCAAACCCTAACCCTAAGGTCCCTAACTATCTCACACTCACCTTACCCGCTCCCTAACCCTAAGTTCCCTAACTATCGTACACTCACCTTACCCGCTCCCTAACCCTAAGGCCCCTAACTATCACACACTCACCTTACCCGCTCCCTAACCCTAACCCTAAGGTCCCTAACTATCCTATTCCCACACTCACTTTAACCAGGTCTGTTCGCACACTTACCTTAACCCCGTCCGTAACCTTCGCACCACAGTGGAGAAAATAGCGAAGCGGCAGAAACAACCAACCGATTTCTTTCCCTAGGAAAGAAGTCGATGTTCTGAGCTTCGCTATTTTCAACATTCGCTGTTTTGGGTTCAGTATTATAACATTCAAAGTTTTACTACTTCGATGTTATGATATAAACCCGATATTCAAAGAACAGCTTTATCCATCACTGAAGTCTGTCTACTTGTTATAGCTAGATACAAGTTAGTGACCCATGCAAATGAATAAAATAAATAAATACAATTTTTGTATGCTTTTGTCTTGCCATTGCCTGACCATCATCAGCCTTATTGTTGACCACTCAGCATTGTTCCAAATGCAGTAGAACTACCAACAAGAGGCAGCTGTCAGGATTATGTGGATGCCCTATCCCCTGTTTCCCTCACAACAGGTCTAATGAGTGAAACACTTACAATGCAAGGCCTCCAGACATACGCATGTTCACACATGCTCACACATGACTATAATACTTGTGCTGCTGTAGCTCTTGTAGCCTGTGTAAATGATGCCAGGATAGCATTCTTACATGCGCTTATATAAGGGAATGTAAGGTGGATAAATTGCATAAAATAAGGCTTTAGGGGAGCTTATCCCTTTTTCCTTTCATACAGTTAATATGATGACTTGCGTATCAGTGCAGGGCCCCTAGATATAGTGGTCTGTAAATTAACAGGAACTTATGGGATGCCCCTCCTGACAAGTTCTAATTGATAAAGCAGTTGTGAGACTGAAGACTGTGTGTATGTCTGTGTCTTTGTGTATGTGTACGCATAAGTAGACCATGTCACAATGAAGCAGCATTACTGCCCAGTAATTTTCCTTCCCTTACAGGGCTGAATCCCAGCTAATGAAGTTCAGAATGAGCACAATTGATTTTCCCAGTCTGTCAGCTCTCTTTGTAAATTAAGAAAAGTCTAGGATTTATCAAAATGTTGGTAAGACTACAACAAATCAATTGCATAGCATGAGTGACACAGTGCTTTATTATAGCACTCTACTAATTGACTTGCTAGTGCACATATCTAGGCCGTGGAACTGTGAAGGTTCTCTGTATCCCTTATGTTTGGTAAATGCTATGAAACATCAAACTAAGTAACTGCATCTCATTCATTTTTCATATTTCTGTAGAAGATTGATAAAGTGTTCATAAATTTCCGAGCTCTGAAAAGGAGCATTCCATGTTACATTCTGTAGTAGATTGCTTCCACCTTGTAATATCCAAATTTGAGCTTCATTTTTTCAATAAATTGCACTTTTTCACTTGAAAACTGAATTAGCAAATGTAATATGTTTAGGGATTATGGGACCTATTTACAGCCCTTTCCATAAATTTGGTCCAAAACTGTCTTGACCTAATGTGTTTCTAACAACAATGCAGAGATACCACCCATTTAAACTTGCATTTCTTGCTACAGCTTACATCCTGTTACCTGTCTTCGGCTCCACAGGGGATCTAGTTCTTGTTCCTTGGTTAAATGGAACTAGCAAATTTAGTGTTATAATTCAGTTTTTAAACTAGACAGACTTTATATCCAAAGAAGCATATGTTTTTCTTTTTTACATCATGCAGCACTGAACTCATGAATCAAGTACAGAATTTGAATCAGTTATTCAGGTCAAACAGATCAGCATCTTTTGCAAAGGACGTGTTAACCTTGCATTATATATGTAAACTGGACATCATATATTTTCCCAGTTTTCCTCACCGTCTGGATGAATTGTGTATTATTCTATCAGAATGTACACCCAGTATTTTCTGAAGTCTTCATTTATTAAAATCACGTCTGGAACAGATAAAATTAAAGAGAGAAGCAGGAACTGACACACTTTAATAAACTACTATTGAAGACTGAATCCTGGCTGCCTGCAATAGTCAACACCAATGAATGAAAGAGTGTTGCAGAAGTCCTGTCATTTTTTTTTTGTTTCTGCTAAAAAGCTGTATGTTCATCTCTTATTGCCTGGTATTCCGGTACACACTTACTCCTTAATTTGCCCCCACTGCTTTACTGCAGTCTGCACCACCTGTAGCTGCTGTTAAGCATTCTGTGGTTGTGCACCAGTGACTACCACATTAGTTTTCTTCCATATTTTTTGCTGTCACGCGCTGTCATCGTGGAAATGCACATGATCCCTTGTTCTCTTCCTAATATACAAGAAAAAAGCAAGCAGAGAAGAACAATAAAGAAACAAATTAAATCTTTAATAACAACAATAGTTAAGGGCTTTCGTCTTCCAAATTTACAAGACTTTTTCAGAACTAATCTTATCACTAGTATAGCCCTAAATTCATACAAGGTAGCTGTTAGCTGATAGGTTACAAAATTACAATCAATCCGTTTAGAGTGGTACCACCATCATAAACAGCAATCATATATAAAACCAATACATCAACCTTACATGTATTATTAGCAAACAACTTAAACCATTAAAATAATAGTGCAGCCCTTACATCCCCAGATTGGATGTTGTCCAGACCGTGGTAATGCACTGATGTCTTAGCCACAGAAATTATAACTGTAAGGAGAGACAAGACTCAGCTATGATAGAAACCATAGTGCAACTGTTTAACTGTTGCAAAAAGCCAGTCTTCCAAAATGGATCTAATTCTACTGACTGGTAATGGCACTGCAATACAGGAGTTACAGTGTTCCTTCCATCTCTCTACAATGTCTCCTGTTAAGGTCAGCATATGTTTCATCTCTCAAAAGTGTCTCGTGTTAAGGTCAGCATATATTCCATCTCTCAGCAATGTCACCATTTAAGGTCAGCATTTACTCCATATCTTCACAATGTCTCCAGTTATGGTGAGTATTTATTCTGTATCTTAACAATTTATCCAGTTAAGTTCAGCTTTTATTCCATAGCTCAGTAATGTTTCTATTTAAATCAATATTTGCCTTTCCTTGGTCATATTAACTTAGGCAATATCCAACCCCCCTCCGGCGCTGAATCAGCAGATGGTTTGCAGGAAGCTCAAAACCTCTGGAACTATGTAAAAGTCATTCTCCATAGCCTTGCCACATGCCTGTCATACCTGGTCTTTACTTCAGGAGCTAACACAGATCTGTGGTAGTACTATCATCACTTAAGCATGTATAGCTAGGAATCCCCTATCTTGCATATCACAGAACACCTATTTCTTTAACCTTACAGCATCCCTCCCTGATGAAGTCCATAAGAGAGTCCTAGGGTTACATCCATCACAAGAAATGACCATCTTTTGTTAATTGCTTCTTGCCACTGCTTCAAACATTCAGGTCTTGAGCAAGGTCCTTTCAGAGTTTGCATCCCTGACCTCTGCTGGAGATGAGAGTTTTACCCATGCAAACATCACATAATCCATTGCTTCGTAACTTTAGTGGATTAGTAAATGTGAGCTCATCATAATCTCTGGCACCGAAGAACTAGAAGAAGTTAGATGGTGTTGTCTCAACCACATAAGAACAGTTAAAGAGCCCCTAAAAGAAGCAGACCACATTTTTGCTGACTTGCATTCATCTTCATTTGCCATCTTAGCTTAAGCTAATAGTATAACTGTTATGATGATTATAATTTTATATTTCTGACTCTCTCACTGTCAAGCCTCTGCTAACAACTCTTTATTAGCATAGTCACACTCTCTTCAGACCAAGAGCCAGACCATTCATTCCCTGACTGGGGTGTGTGTTTATCAACCCATTCATTCCCTGACTAGGGTGAGAGTTTATCAGTTTATTCATTCCATGACTGGGATGAGAGTTTATCAGTTTATTCATTCTCTGACTGGGATGAGAGTTTACAGCTTATTCATTCCCTTAACTGGGATGACACTTTATCGGTTTATTAAATCCCTGTCCAGGGTGAGAATGTATCAGTTTATTAATTCCTTTACTGGGATGATAGAGTACCAGTTTATTCATTCCCTGTCCGGGGTGGGTGAGAATGTATCTGTTTATTCATTCTCTGACTGGGATGAGAGTTTACAGCTTATTCATTCCCTTACTGGGATGAGAGTTTTTCAGTTTATTCATTCCCTGTCTGGGGTAAGAATTTATCAGTTTATTCATTCCCTGACTGGGATGAGAGTTTATCAGTTTATTCATTCTCTGACTGGGATGAGAGTTTATCAGTTTATTCATTCCTTGAATGGGATGAGAGTTTATCAGTTTATTCATTCTTTGACTGGGATGAGAGTTTACAGATTATTCATTCCCTTACTGGGATGAGAGTTTTTCAGTTTATTCATTCCCGGTGTGGGGTAACAATTTATCAATTTATTCATTCCCTGACTGGGATGAGAGTTTACAGCTTATTCATTCCCTTACTGGGATGAGAGTTTTTAAGTTTATTAATTCCCTGTCTGGGTTAAGAATTTATCAGTTTATTCATTCCCTGACTGGGATGAGAGTTTACAACTTATTCATTCCCTTACTGGGATGAGAGTTTTTCAGTTTATTCATTCCCTGTCTGGGGTAAGAATTTATCAGTTTATTCATTCCCTGTCCATTATCAGTTTATTTATTCCCTGACTGGGATGAGAGTTTATCAGTTTATTCATTCTCTGACTGGGATGAGAGTTTACAGCTTATTCATTCTCTGATTGGGATGAGAGTTTTTTCAGTTTATTCATTCCCTGTCTGGGTAAGAATTTGTCAGTTTATTCATTCCCTGACTGGTGTGAGCGTTTATCAGCTTATTCACTGCTCTTCAGAGGTGAGAGTCAGGAGCTGGAAAGTCTTCATTGCACGTGGGTTCTCCAGTTAAACTCTCTATGTATGGCGGCTGGTCAATTTGCATTAATTCGTTTGGTTCTAGGAAGCTCCTTTATGGCTGCCTTCATATACCAAAGGGCTGCCAATCCTGACATACTGTGTAAACCACCTTACCACTAACAGCTGCCAGCAGGAACACATGATATCTGTAGAGATTAGTGGTGCAGTAGCGCATACACTTTCTTCCCCCAGGGTGAGCCAGCAACAGCCAATGACACCCACCTTCCCCCATCCAGTCTCTACAATGCCCAAGATGCTAACTGAACCACAGAGCTGATATTATTATTATTATTATTATTATTATTATTCTGTTACTACTGTAAAACTTTATACACAATTCAGTGGGGAGATTTGATTATGTTAAAACATTCTACATTAGTATTCAAGTACAGCCCTACAGCTTTAATAAAACAGTCTGATATGTCAGAGACTTCAACTCAGTAAAGCATTTTTCCTCTTTGCTTACCATAACATTTGGATTTAGAAAATGACTGCAGATTGTATTTTCAGAGAAAGTTTAATTTCATTTTTGATGGTTGCAGTTGTTGAGGATTTCCGTATGTATTTCATCTTAGAAAAAGGAAGTTCACATAACTTAAAATAAACCTAAAAAATGCTGTTTCAAATATGCAGAGACAAGCAATTATATTTTTAGTAGATTTGTGGATACTTTCTTTCTGCTGAGCTTTTATAAACTTTAACTAAAGTTAGTACATATAAAGTATTCTATGATATTTACTTTCGCTTGCGGAAATGGTATTCCCTTGCCATAACATATATTGGTGGGAGCCTTTTTATTTCCTGTACATTAAGTGCTGGAAGCCTCTGTACTAGTTTTCTAGCAGAAAGTTGGTTTTGGCTCTTAACAAAGAATAATTCAGCCACTTATTCTCAGTTACACAGAAAGGCAGGCTTAATTCATGGGAGTTCTGCTGTAAAATATTCTACTTTTAGAAAAATGCTGTCAGGGTGAAGACGTCAGAATTAAGATTAACGCATAGGTCGGATAACTGTCATGTAGCACATGGTGATTAAATTTACATAGAATGCATGATGGATTGAAGTCAGGTAATTAGTATTCCCCTAGTAAGAGGGAAGGCAAATAAACCCAAATGTTAAAAGCTTAAATTTTAGTTAAGAAAAAGTTATTATTCATGTAGGTGAAAAAATGCCGTTATCTTTATCCAAAACGTGTTTGAGACTGTTTCTGCTTCCAGTAGCAACCATGTCAGAAGAATATATCTTGATCCAACATTTTCCATAAAATATATTGCTGTATGTATCTATCATTTGTTAACCAGACAAGTCCATGGACCTATACATACATTAGTATGCTCTTTGATCAGCATGTTTTACCCACTAACAACTCTAGCAGATAATGCTGAAATCCTTTTTATTAAGCTACAAATTAATAAGGACCAATGCATAAATATAGTCTGTGTTTATATTCCCCCCAAGCAATAACACAAACACCCTTGAAGATTTTCTTTGCTGGCTGTCAGATAACTACCCCCAAGAAACTATTGTTCTCGGTGACTTTAACATATATTGATACTCTTGCTCTACAGATCCCCCTACTCTCCATGTAAACCTTTATGGATTTAAGCAAGTCATATCCTCCCTCACTAGGATCAGCACACCCAACAATAAAAAAAGCACCCTAGATTAGATACTCATTAGTAGTGATCCCTACATGTATAAGGCTGGGACCCTGCCTGATGACATAAGTGATTACTTTCTTACCTGTATAATCAGGCACAAAGCTGATGTCCCTAACCAACCCACTTACAAAATAATAAGGAACAGCAAGAAATTCAACCTCGCTAGTTTTAAAAATGAACTCAAAGCATGTAATTGGTCAGTTCTTAAGCATTTTCCACTGGAAGAGGCTGTAACCTACTTTAATACCAAATTCCTAGCTATCCTTGACATACATGCACCAGCACAGTTGATTAGAACCAAAACAAAAGTTGCCCCATGACTTTCTAAAGAAACCAGACAAAAAGTGTCACTTAGAAACAAAGCTTGGATAACATGGCATACCACAAAAGCCCTTGCAGATCAACTTAGATATAGACAACTAAGGAATGACTAAAAAGATCCATTATAATAGATAAAAAAAATATTACTGTCAGAACTATTACAACAGAAGCACCAAAACCATGCTCAAAAATTTGGGGCGGGTGTAAACAAACACCTACATCTAGGTCAGTCCTCCACTCCTTCCCCCTCAGCTACTAAATAAAAATCTCCAGAATTAGTAGCCAACACCTTTAGTAGCTTCTTTACAGAAACCATCCAGCAGCTAGCTAGCTAGCCAACTATCTCCCGGTTGTCCAAACCCTACTAATGCCTTACCTTGCTCCCAACTCTCTTTTAACTTCCAACCAGTTCCTACCTCACTTATCACTACACTGCTCAAGAAATTAAAACCAACAACCCTATCTGCAGATCTCATTCCAGCTGAGTACCTTCAAAAAGCCGCAGAAGTCACAGCATATCCAGTCACCATCCTGATTAATAGAACTATATCTGAGGCTACCATCCCTTCCTTCTGGAAGACATCCCATGTAATCCCTCTCCATAAAGGGGGCAGCTCCACTGAATTATCAAACTATAGACCCATAGCTATCCTGTCACCCCTAGCAAAAATAATGGAAAAATGTATCCACAAACAACTCATGCGCTACCTTATCAAGAATAATCTCCTGACTAACACTCAGCATGGTTTTAAATCATTCCATAGCACTACCTCGGCCCTCTTCTCGTTTGCTAATGTCATTAACCAAAATCGGAACAATAACAAACTTTCCTCTGCCCTCTTTCTGGATCTTTCCAAGGCCTTCAATATGGTTAACCACCAACTCCTCATACTAGCACTGAAAACCGTCTCCCTAGATAACCAGACTCTCAAGTGGTTCCAATCATATATGAATGGTAGACACCAAGCTGTCCCATGGAAGGACAAATTATCTTCCCTACTGCCTGTCACCCTAGGAGTCCACCAGGGATCTATATTAGGACCTCTTCTGTTTTCTGTCTTTATTAATGACTTGTACAAGGTCATCCCAGATGCAATCTGTGTTCAGTACACAGATGATTTGACTTTAATATGCTTGGTCACCGGGATAAGCCGAAAGGAGATGATGATGATGTCAGACTAACTCCTACTCCTCATCCATGGCCAACAGTGAGCCTGACTTCATGAAAATGCACTTGCAATTTGTGTGTGTCCTTTGCAGAATTTTGATTCCTATTCTGAATTGCTGTCCACTATAGTGTGTTATCCCATGGTGTTTTAACAGGAAGTCTAGAATTAGTCATTATACTTGTGTGTGTTGACAACAGTGAATGATACAGAAATAACAGTGCCGGTCTACCTTTTACTGTGTAATAGTCTAGCTGCACTGCCCGACCTTAAGTAAACCATGCCGAAGACCTTGCTGTGTTTTTTGTTTCTTTATGGATACTGCTAATAGTGATTATACGTTTCTTGCACTTCATTGCTTTGCGGATCATAATCCTCTCCTAGCCAGTACTGTATCCTTTGGGTTTTGTTTCCTGTATGCCACTTCATACGTCTTTGCACTGATTTTTAGTTTTTAGGACTCAGACCTTTTTATTAATACACTTGTTGCTGTTGCTTTTACTGTACATTATCTGTTTTCCTGCAAATTTCTGTTATTTACAAATAGCCTGTCTTGGATTCTTTGTTCTCTTCTGCCAGTAAACATGCCAGTGAAGGATAGGCCTATGAAGGATCCTTCTGGTAACCTGCTGATGAATTTTAAGCTACTAACCCACAATCAGACCTCAAATTAGTATACCTTTTTGCATTCTGACCAGCCCTATATGTTTAAAGTATATCTTGCTATATTCCTTGTTACCGCCTATTTTATGTGTTTGCCCTTCTCCTCGCGGCATTGATTCTTATCTTTTTCTGATGTAAGCATGCAGTAAGACTCCTGTCAATTGCTTTTGTTCCACATTCTGTGGACAATGTTAGTTTAGTTTAACAACTCTACCACATATGTCTCAACCTCTTAGTACAAAAAATCTGGATAAAGCCTAATTTAATGGGGGACAGAGGCCTAAAACTAAGGACAGATTTTAAATATTGCTGTTATGAACTTAGTTGCTAGATTAACAGGATTTGTGTTAGCATGCATTTCCTGAAAAGATATTAGGTTTGAAACTCAAATGTATGGCATTATTTAGTGACTTCAATCCATAGTGATATGCCAGCAAACCACAAATTTTATGAGGAACAGACCAAAAACATGAGGTAATAATCTGGACATTCTTCAAATATCTGTACAGTTGAGAGCTATGTGCCACAGATATTTCTGCTTGCTTCTTGTAGTCATCCCATTTACTTGTGATTTTATGTCTTTGGCTCTGGCTTCACTGGTTTGGCAACCGGCCACCCCATATGGTGCTTTTAGCTCCTCTGTGTTGGACTTCTTTCCTTTGAACTACAGCACTTCTTTTCATGATCAGTCGCTGTCATCTTTTAAACAACACACAGAATTCAATGAGCAGAAGAGACATTACTTAAGGCCTAAGTTGCCACCTGACAACAGGGCTTTTGTATTAGATAGTGTAACTTAATTTTCTGCTTTAGAAACTAGTCTGCATTTTATATCTGTCTGACTGCATCTCACCCAATTGAGTATTTCATGTGTTGTTTTTAAGAATTAAATTCTGCAGAAAATGAGGACAATGTATCCGTTTTTTATTTATCACATTTTCTGGTTATGTATTTTCTTGTATGCATGCATTTTATAATATGTATTGTAAAAATGTACACTGTCTAAAAGAACATGTTGGATGAGAACACTTGTTGATGGTTCTAAAAATCCCTCCAGGGCAACATCAACTTTGAAAACATGGAAGTAGATTTTCCATGACTAGTTTTCAACATAAAAATGCAAAGAAGAACACTGTAAATAATCAAATGTTCATAATTTCAAATAGCTGTAATTCTGGCAGAAGTGATCAAATAAACATGCGATCACAGAACGCCCTGTAATTCTGGCAGAAGTGATCAAATAAACATGCGATCACAGAATGCCAGCATTACTTAATGGGAGGTTGTGGTACAGGGGGTAGTCAGGATTTTCCTTTCCCCTGCTGCTGTACAATTTTAGTGTAGGTATATACAAGTATCAGGGGGCCTCCTGCAAAAAAAAATATTTTTTTGCCTATTTTGAGATCTATGTTTTGCAGTTTATTGATTTGTTTATTCGATATTTTGAAGTGCACTCATGTAAACATACAGACAGTGACATATTTGGTTATTAGTTAACAAACCATGAAATAAAATGGATATTATTTTCAGAGAAAGGAATACTGGTGAACAAAAGGCATGTTACTCGAGCTGTCAGCATCCTCAGGGAATTATGAGCTCCTCTATGATCATTTGTATACTGAACTTCACACAATCTTTCTTCTTTATTTGTTTCTTTCAGTGCAGAACAGCAAAACATCTTTATTTGTCTCAGGGCATATGTTTCTCATGCAGACTGTCCTGTGTAAATAGCAGTATTGTAGGTAGGATGGGGTGACGTGGGCAGCTGCTTTGAGCGGCAACTATCAGCAGTGCTGAAGAGTTGCCAATTAGGTAAAACAAGGGAAGTGCTGGGACACTTTTTTCCCTCAGTTATGGGTTGAATGGGTTGAGTGGGCTGAGAGGGCTACCAGTCTGGGGGACCAAATTACCAAGCTATGGCTCTGCTAATTGTCATATAGTTATGTCTTAGTTCTAGTTTATTACTGGCTTAGAAATAGTGTGACATTAAGATTATTATTTTAATTTATATACCTGTAGCTGAAAATTACATGTTTAAAGGAGAAATTCTGAATAGAAAAATGTATCAGTTGAGTACAGGTCTAATATTTCTTTGTAAACTAAAGTAACTAGTGGTAGACACCAGTTTGTTAGTTTATTTCATGACCATGTGTATAGTACCTATTTTACATTATTTGCAGGAAGACGTACGTGTAACATGTTTTGTCTCTGTTGTGGATGCAAAGCCACTGCTTTCTTTTTGCAGTGAATTCCACCTCCATTAAATGTAGTGATTCTTTTCTGATGGTCAAAAGGCAAGGTTGTCATCAGCAGTAATAAGTGTTTATTCCTAGTTTGTTACTCAGGTTCAGACAGCATCATCTTGTCTTACACATCAGCATGGTAACCCTGAAGACTTCAAACAATATTAGCATTGCTGTCCTGATCTGGTTCCATATCATGCCTCAATCTGACATAGCTGTAAGAAATCTTCAGTGCTTTACTTTTCAGATGTATCCTATCTTTGTACTTGTTTATTTAAGTAGTTGGAAATCCTGCACACTCACCTAGGTGACGCATTTAAAACAATTTTCAGGAACAAAACCGACATAATGCCTAGCCTTTTTTAACATTTTTGTAGCGTGGTGGTGTCTCAAATGATGGGCTGAAGTAAATAGGTCAAGCTGACTGATAAGGAAACCAGGTGAATGTGTGTTTCATAACAAAACAGGTATGCTGGGAAAGTGACCTAGGCAGGCAGACATATAGTATTGTAGCTTTGTTCCCAAAGGCTTGTTTATTCTAAAATAAATGTGGGTTGAATATGTGTGAGTTTGTGTGTGAGCCTTTTTGCCTTGTATTGTTCCCAGAGGCTTTCCTTTTTATAGGAAAAATGTAAATTCTCACATATACGTGCACGTCTATATATATATATATATATATATATATATATATATATATATATATATCTATATGTGTGTGTGTATGTATATGTTATTTATTTATTTATTTGATGTATGTTTACTGGGAAAGTTCGACTGGGTATGTACCCATTTTCAACGGCGGCCTGGGGAAAAAAGCTTCAGAAGCACAGTTAGCATAATTGCAAATTTACACACATATTTATATATATATATATATATATATATATATATATATATATATATATATATATATATATATATATATATATATATATATATATATATATATATCTACATACATACACACACACACACACACACACACACACACACACACCACCACCACATGGGTCGGGTAAAATGAGGGTGATATGTTTAATGTAATCATTTGCCCGTTACATATTTTTATGTAGCACCTTCTAGCTGGAACCATGCAGAAACACACTGTAGAAAAGGAGCATGCACCACATATGAGACTTTTTTCATTTCTTTGAAATTGTAGCTGTGTAAAAGTTGTATATAGATAAACATAACATTCACTCATTAACATGCTGCGCTGTGTTCAAGTAATGTTGTACACACCCTGTGTTCGCATGTTTGTTGAAAATAGAAAAATATGTTTGTATTGTTTCCAGCTTATAAAACAGCATTTTAAAGTTATCCATGTTAGTGTGTCAGGAAGTATGGTAGGGTGGAGTTTTCTGTAATTTCCTTTTTTTATTACTTACAACTGTGAAAAATATTCCATTTAGAAATTATTTGCCTAGAAGAATTTTTTTGAAATTTTTTTAAATACCTCTGACAAAGTGACCAAAATTCAGGTAATCACAGAAATATGCTGAAGATCTCACAGTCTGTCATAGTAGAATGGGAATATGTAGTTAGAAGGATAAAAAGCTAATACCGCTCCATGACTCTCCAAAGAAGCCAAGCAAATTATGCTTCAAAGGGACAAAGCCTGGAAGCTTTACCATAACAACAAACTGCCCAAAACCCTGATCAAATACAAACAACTCTGTAACCTCGTAAAGCAACGCATCACAAAGGATAAAAAATCCTACTACTTTAAACTCCAGTCCAACAATAGTAACCTCAAACAATTCTGGAAATCCATAAACTCCCTTTTCAACCCCGGCTCCAAGAATAACCCATGCCGTGACCCAAGTATATCTGACCTTGAACTAAGCTCCAAATTTAATTAATTTTTTATCGAAATTATCTCCAACCTGACCAAGACCTTCCCTAACAATAATCCAAACTTAAACCTTGCTCCAATGCTCCTGATAATATTCCCTCCTCCTTCCTAAAATGCGCAGCTGACAGTAATGCAATCCCAATTAGCACCATAATCAACAGATGTATAAAGGAGTCATATGTACCCAAACTATGGCGTTCTGCTTACATTCTTCCTCTCCACAAAGGTGGCAAAAATACTAACATCTCAAACTTCCGGCCCATTGCTCTGCTCTCTCCAATCTCCAAAATCTTAGAAAAATGTATCCATCTCCAATTTATGCCTTTCCTAACCCAAAACCAACTTCTAACATCTACCAAGCATGGCTTCTACCCTGGCCATAGCACCATAACCACTCTTCTCTCCTTCTTAGAAACTGTCAACCAAGCCCGAGATTCAGGACATTTGTTTTCCACAGTTCTTCTCGACCTTTCTAAGGCTTTTGACACTGTGTCCCATAACCACCTTATCTATCATCTCTGTAACCTACATCTCACTCCAAACACTGTTGCCTGGTTCTCTAGCTACCTGTTAGAGAGATCTCAGGCAGTTAAATAGAAGAGCACCATCTCCTCATTTTTTCCTACCCCAACTGGCATCCCTCAAGGGTCCATCCTCGGACCTATGCTTTTTAACATCTTTATCAATAACATTCACTCTGCTATTCCTGATGCCAAAATCATTCAATATGCATTTGATTCTATGATAGTCTGCTCTGCTTCAAACCTCCCTGAACTACTGACTAAAACCCAAACTGCCTTTTCTATTACTGAATACTGGATGCAACAAAATCACCTGTCTCTAAATGCAAATAAATCTAAAGTTCTACTTTTCTGTCCCTCCAAGACTTTCTCTTTTGACTAAAATTCATTTAAAGTCCTCAGCCATTCCAGCTCTCCCATTGAAGTAGTTCCCTTTGCAAAACGTCTTGGCATTACTATTGATGAACACCTCAAATTTGATATCCATATCCAACAAAATATAAAGAAAACCCACCAAAAGCTAGGTATGCTTTATAGGAACAACCTCTTTCTCTCAAACTCCACTAAACATACTTTAGCTACTAGTATATGGAGCCCCTCTTCTAACTAACCTGACCGCCACCAACACCTCTAAACTGGAAAACTGCTATAACAAAATCTCCAAATTTGCCTCTAGATCCAAAAACTCCACCCATCACTGCCATTCCCTTAATTCTATAAACTGGCTAGAACTCCCTAATTATCTAGACTACCTCCAACTTACCACAGCACACAGACTTGTATTTCACCCAAATAAATGTCCAGCTCTAATAAACATATTTCCCCCCTACACTCCCAATAGACTTCATAGATCTGAAAATCAAAACCGCTGGCCAGCTTCTCCTCTCTTTCTCACTAGGCAATAAATGGAATTCTCTTCCTTCCACTCTTAGGACAATAACTAACTGAGAAAACTTTAAAACCCAGCTTTTCACTTACTTGCACTCCAAATGGAAATGCATCTGCTTTCACCCTGTCTAATTCTTTCTAACAACTCCCCTAAGGAGGTATTAATCCTTGGCTCCTAATCTCTCCAACACCCCAACAACTAGTTCTCTGAGCTGTCTCTAGCTCTCCACAGTTGCTTCTGAAGATACTACATCTACCTTGTAAATATTGTAAATAGCTTCTTATGTCAAATGAATGCATGTAAACTGTTTCCTTACTTTAATCGATTGTTATGTATAATGTTACTACACTATTTCCTAAATGATTCTCCACAGTACAGTCTTCCAGATACATCAAAATTATCTTTGTCAACTAAGCCTGATACAGAATGTTCATTTATGTAAACTGCACTTTATTTTTGTAACTTACTTACTTTTGTATGTTTAGGGCGGCCACGGTGGTGCAGCAGTTAGCGTTGCCGCCTCACAGCAAGAGGTTCTCCGGTTCGATTCTCGGCTTGGGTGCCTTCTGTGCGGAGTCTGCATGTCCTCCCTGTGGTCGCGTGGGTTTCCTCCGGGGTGTTCCGGTTTCCTCCCACATCCCAAAGACATGCAGTAGGTGGATTGGACACTCTAAATTGGCCCTAGGTGTGTGTGCGTGTGTGTGCCTTCTGTGGAAGGTTGGGCGCCAGGCTGGCAACTCGACACTATAAAACTCCACTGCCAATCATGAGCAGACAGAAGATCCCCTGTGGCGACCCCTAACCGGGAAAAGCTGAAAGAAGAAGAAGAAGACTTACTTTTGTATGTTTAATGTTTTATGTTATATTGGAGCTTTTCTCCCCTGGCCTCCACTGAAAACGGGCAGTCATGGGCCCAGTGGACTTCCCCGGTCACCAAACTGAAATAAATAAATAAATAGTTTATTAGTTGTGAGTTGTTCTACACCTCTTAGAAATTAATATAATCCTTTTGTTAGATAATACAAAGTACTTCAAGCATTTAGTTTTCAAATGCATATGCTTCATTGTTTATTCATTAATTACTTGTGTCCATTGTAATGGTCGCTAGAGGTTGTAGCTCACAAAATAATCACAATCAGGATGATAACAAAGAAATCTACATCAGAAACATCATTTCTAAGTCCTGGCCTAAATTAGATCAGGTATTGGTTAAACATTTAGATCCTGAATTGAACAAAAGAAAGGATCACAATTCATGGTACTAATATATAACAAAAGACATAGATTGCCAGTGCAGTAATTTCCCTAATTTTATTCTGCTACTGCCTTTCCCTTGTTATTTTTGTAAAGGGTGGATTCATGGCACAGTGGATAACATCTCAGCCTAAGAATGCTAGTGTCTAGGTTCAGTCACAAGCCTAAGTCACTGTTTGTGTGAAGTTTGCTTGACTTTTCTAGGCACAGTGAATTCTTCCCACATGCAAAAACATGCTGATTAGGTTCATAGGTGGGTACTAGGCTATCGGCCCTGGGGCCTATACAAGCCCAGCCAAAAAGGTACCCTGGCTTTTGCCACCCAAGAAAATTATTTTCCTGTGCCACTGTCGAGCAGAGCCACAGAGGTGATCCCCGGGATGAATTTCCTATTTCCCATCCAATCATCAAGATTTTTCTTGAAGAGTGCTAATGAGGAGCTTTGTTTGATATAGGTAGGTAGTTTATTCCAGAGTATGGGAAGTCTCTGGGACAGGAATCTATCCCTCCGGCATATTCTGTTTTGTTGTGGTGACAAGGTTTAGGTCCCTAGAGCGTGTAGCTCGGAGGGATTGGGATTTCTTTAAGTGGAGCATGTCCAAAAGCTCCGGGTTTGACATAGCTTTGTATGTTAGGCAGAGATCACCTCTGAGTAGGCGATATGCGACAGAGTTTTTTGAGATGGTCTGTGTAGGGCATCTCTTTGAGGCCGGTAATCCTCTTTGTGAGGTATTTCTGCGGCCTTTCCAGTTGTTGTAGATGTCTTGTGAGGTACATACCAAAAGGGGCATTATACTCTATAATGGGTCTAATGAGTGATGAGTAGAGGGGAACAATTACCTCTTTTTTTCTGGATAAGAAACCTTTTGTGATGAGGTGTGCCACGTAGAAGGATTTCCTGAATACTGTGGCGATGTGATTATCAAAGGAGAGACTACTGTCCACCTGTGTCCCAAGGTCTCTTATCACACTTTCAGTGTTAAGTATACTACCACCTATGTTGTAGTTCATGGGTACAGAGTTTTTACCAAAAGGGATGACAATGCACTTTTTGGCTTTGAGCTTGAGGCCATGGCTTTGACACCAGGCATCTGTCTCAGTGAGGCCCTTTTGTGGGATGTCCACATCGTTAGGAGTTTCGATTATGGCTCCTAGTTTGCAGTCATCTTTGAACTTCGTTAGCCAAAGACTTTCTGTGTTAGCCTGTACTTCAGAGAAGTAGATACCAAACAGGAGAGGACCCAGGACTGAACCCTGTGGTACTCCACTTGTCACTGGTCTGAAGTCGGATTTGGAGTCTGCTACTTTCACAGGTGTGGGTTCTGTCAGTGAGCCAGTTGGCAACCCATCTTGTGGCATAGGGATTTATACCTAGTTTAGTGAGTTTATCTATAATTCCAGAGTGGGGGATGGTGTCGAAAGCCTTGGCAAGATCTAGATAGGCTGTGTGAACCACCTTACCCTTGTCTACAGCTTTGGTGACTGCTTCAAAGAAGTCTATCAGGTTTAGGAGACATGATCTGCCTTTTACAAACCCGAACTGGGTGGGATCCAGAGTTTGGAGATTACCAATGTCTTTGTTTATAAGTTCCATGATGATAAGTTCTATGGCCTTGCAGACCAGGCTTGTCAGGCTAATGGGGCAGTAGTTCCTGGGGTCCGTGGTGGCTCCCCCCTTGTGTAGTGGGATAACCGTTGCTGTGCGCCATTCAGCAGGCACAAAGCCTGAGGTGAGGCTGTGATTGAACATGGTACTTAGGTGGGGTGCCGGTTTGTTTTGTAGTTCATGTAGAACGCAGCCTGGGATGTTATCTGGTCCCATGGATGCGATGTTCTTGGCTTTGGAGAGTGTGTTTTTTACCTGTGCAGCCGTGATTACAGGAACTTTGCATTCTTCCGGTATAGAGATGGGCTCTTTAGGGGGTGAAAGAGGGTTAAAGTTAGCACTGAACCTATCTGCTAGGATGTTGGCAATATCAGTTGGTTCTGTATATTTAGTGCCATTGTGCTGTAACTCAGAGCAGATCTGAGTGTTGCCATTGAGATTCTTGACATAGCTATAGAATGCTTTGTGGTTGTCTTTAGAATCAGTGGCGATTTTGTTTTCGTAACTAGCTTTGGAGGATTTTTATCAGGGATCGCAGCTTCTTACTGAGGCTGACCAGGGAGCTCCTCCACTCGTGGGATTTTACTCTCTTTTGCAAGAGTTTATTCCTTCTGTTGTACAGTTTGTTTATGGCAGGGGACCACCAGATTGGCTTCCTTTTTTTGGAGGATAGCATCTTGGTTGTGTTTGGGATAGCACGATCCATGCACTCATGTAAGTGCTTATAAAGTGCAATTGTGTAGGATTCAGTAGTCGTAACTGTATTGGCCATCTGCATGGGTGTCATGAAGTTCACCACTTCTGTCTTAAGAAGCATGAAGTTGGCTTTGGAGAAATTTTTTACCATGGTTTCCTTAAAAGGGGGGGGGGGTGGAGGCAGGATGTGGATATCTAGGGTAATTAGCTTATGGTCGGATTGGACCAATGAGGCGTTGACTTCAGGTGTGGAACACTGATCACTCATATTGGTAATGACTAGATCTAGGATATTGTTGCCCCTGGTGGGGGTGTGGATAAGTTGAATGGCTACTGTAAAATGTTAATGATATGTACCTGTATCTCCCTATTTATCTATATGTATATGCTTGTGTGTGTGTGTGTGTGTGTGTGTGTGTGTGTGTGTGTGTGTGTGTGTGTGTGTGTGTGTGTGTGTGTGTGTGTATAAACATATATATGTGTGTGTGTGTGTCTATATATATATATATATATATATATATATATATATATATATATCTCATTTAACATACATTTCACATACACACACATATTACATGTGTGACAAGCAAACTTTTGGTAAATCATCACTCATTTCCTAAGTAATTTAATTTGGAAAAATCTGTATTTATTTTTTCATGCTTTGTTAACTAGGGTTAATTAACAGTAGCTCATTTTCAGTGGGGAGCAAAGGAGGAAAGCTCCAGTAAAATCTGTGGTTTCAGTAAATATTCAGTAAGTTATGTGTGCATAAATACATCAGCAGAACTCTGAAAAAGCTACTGCAAACATTAAGAATTGCAAAGATTGAAGCTTGTATGTTGTTGTAAAAATATATGCATGATAGTCCACTAAAAAAAGAGAGTGATAATAATATTAGATACTGCAAGCAGCTGGAAACTATTAATGCAGATCAGTAATATGAACTGTTTAGCATTTGACATTTTAAAATGTGGACATGAGACATTAAAGATGTGTATCTGTATGTGCAATATTAGCAAAGGGTTATGCAAAGGAAAAACAAAGTATTATATGCACACTTGTTAATAAGATTTGCATGTGAATTAGAGGGGGGAAGCAACTTAGTGTGTTCTTGACTGGATTTATTTTTATGAAGACTAGCTTAATTTTAACATTGTTGGAAAGCTGTGATAGGTTTGCTTACTTCTGTGTTGCAGAAAGTGCAGATTGTCTGATAGATATGATGCTGAGAATTAGAAACCTTTGTAAGACATGCCACAGATCAGGCACTTGTTATATCAAGAGCTTCTTTCTCAGAAACATTGATCATTTTTATATTTTAACTCAAAATATGTTTTTTTTCACTTTTAGATTTATTCATATATTTGTTAAAAGGATGAAATATTATAGCATTGTAAGATTTTTCGTTCCTCCAAGTAGGGGACTTGAAAGGTTTTGCCATGTATAGTGCAACTTGTTGGAAGTATTACAGAAAGAGCACAGAACAAATGCAGCCTGAGGACTTAAAGAAGGTGCTTGGAGAAGCTAATGATAAAAAGAGAACATCAGAAGTATATTAGAGTCTCTGAAATGCTGCAGAAGTAGGATACTGTTTTTTTTTTGTTTTTTTTTTCGTCACTGCACAGGACTACTCAACTCCCCTTTATAACAGGAGCTACAGTTTTATTCTCTTTATTTCATGGTTTAGAAGCAAGGCAGTATGTATTCAACTTAGCTTACCCGGCATATTGTTCTTTTTGATATAAAAATAAGTAGATCACACACCTTTTTGCAAAGACTTACTGAAACTAAACTGAAATAGCACTTTGCTGAAAAACATATTCATCAGAGAGATCAGTCTGTATGCACATCGATCTCAATCAAACCCAATGTAGAAAACTCCCCGTGCACCTGTGATTTTGCAAAAAAAATAACTCTGAAGTCATTTTAACCTGAGAGGGAAAGGATGCTGAAGTCTTGACTGAAAAGGTTTTTTAAATGTTTGAACTTAATGAGCCAAAGTTTGAAGAGCTTAGGCTTAAATCACATCATTCCTTTTATTCTTATGCAACACTAGAAATTATCAATTTTTATGTTGATTTAAATCTGCTTGCACGCATCCTACAACACAAACAAACTGCAAACAGTAGAACATAAAATATTCAGATTTGTTCCACTAGCTTATAGAAATATGCATCACTGTAACCTCCTACAACAGGTCAAATGGATAACCATTACAAGCAGAGCTGTCTTTCTCCATGCCACTTTGGTTTATAAAATGTTCCGCACAGGTTATTGCCCTCTATTGAAAAGACTACATCCAATTTAGGATATAGATTACTTCCTAAGGTCCAGTCTGAATGACACTCTTATATTAGTCAGAATGAACTTAACAAACAACTTTAGGGGAAGAGCTGACTCAGAATAGGTCCTGCACTTTGGAATAACCTCCCATATGATGTTGAAAATTAAGAAAATTTACAATCCTTAAAACCTCATAAATGGAATCATTTTACAGTGAAGCAAGATGTAATTGGTTTCTCAATGTTGGCTAGTATACACAGAATATTCACTTTTGTCGTCTCTCACTTAATTTACTTTAGTTAATTCATTTGGCACTTAGCTTCTAACTATTATGACTATATCTACGTCTCTTCTTATGCCTTGTATTGTCTGACTGTATTGTTAAGTTTTATTGTGTTTTTATGTTTGTGATCTTGTATTGCTATATTTTCATGTTGTGCTATGTTATGCTGAAATGTTTTGTATAATGTTTGCATTCTGAGCATTGTCTCATTGCTTTGTGAAATGTTTCTTGAACTTATTTTATAACTTACTCAGGTTATGACTGAAAAGGGTCAATAGAGCAACTCACTTACCTGATTAGCAAATTGCAAATTAATAAATAGTTTTTTTTTTTCAGAGTGCAAACATTAAAGCAAAATAATTGATGTTAGCAGGAGGATAAGGTATTGTGCATTAGGAGACTGGAGGTGTTATTATTTATTTATTTGCCTTTCTTGACTGCGAAAAGTCCAACTGGATAAAATCCATTTTCATGTGAGGTTCCACATGATGCACATTTATAATTGTAAAACATCTGTACATGAGATTATTTACATGATTTTTATACGTTTCTTACATGAACATAGCATTTTAACACAGACACATACGCACACACAAGAAAAAAAACAAGACAAATTAACATATATTAGCTAATTATTGAATAGAAAAATAGAATGTAATAATAGTTAATGCATTTATAGCATGCTGGTGATGCAGGGAGATTATCAAACTGTAACATTTTAAAGTTAGTAATAATTTACAGACAGACAAGTAGTAATGTACGTTAAAATTTATGATGAGAGATATGAAAGTAGAAATTATGGAAATGAGGAGAAGGAATTATATAGTTAATGGTGTGTTGTGAGAGAAACAGGGAGAGGAAGAGTTTAGGAAATTAGTGCAGTATGAGGAGGAGTGAGAAGGTGCAAAAGTTTGGGAAGCAAAGTGGCTGTAAGAGTTGGAGAATTGTAATCTGAATAAAGCTAGCCAGGTGAGCAGGAAGAACAGAGCCATCTTTTGCGTAGGTACTGTTTAAATAAAGTTTTGAAACTGAAACACAAAAGAAATAAGTGAACCGAAACATGGCCAGAGTAACTAAATAAAATGTTTAATGAAGTGGCGAGCACTTTCACGGGTTAATCACCTGTTTCTTTAGCCAAAAAATGGTTACAAGATCTTTAATTAAATATATTCATTCAAATTTTCAACCAATGAACAACAACAAACAATTAAACAATACATGTTGCTGCAACATTTCCCTCTCACTTATAATTTGTCTTACATATTTATAATTTAAAACTTGTCATATTTCCACAATTAAAAATGAGCAGTGATAAAACTGCATCTATTCACATTTAATAGTGTAAACATATACGTGTAATAATGATGACCTGATAGCGATCATCATCTGTGACAGCTCATCTTTAATCAGTAAAACGTTTTGCTCAAGCTCTTTCTCTTTAGCATAAAATTGTTAGATTATTTATACTCACTTATTGGATCTTAAATCACCGTGGACATAGTAAACTTAGACAATCCATAGTAACCAAGACTAGTCCTTGTAGTATAATGCAATTTGCGCAACTGTTCCATATTGCCAAATGTGATAAATGTTGTAAGCATGTATATCACCATAGTTACGAAAACAACTTTGCTTTGTTAAACTTATATAAGAGCATAAAATGTTACATAATTAGATTATGCTAAAAATATTTCAAAAACTGTTAAGAGAACAATTGGATCAGATGGGTAAATAATATAAAGATAAAAGCTATCGAACTAAATAAGGAAACAATACATTTAAAAACTCAGCTATACTGCCTGTCAAAACAGTCTCGCTGATGGTGTTTCTCTCCACTTGTCAAAAATGGGGGACTCTCAGTAAAACATGCCAAAATTAATAAAATGATTTTAGATTTCAAAGCTAAAGATATGTCCCTTAGCAGCATCTAAAATATTGAGAATTTCTTAGAGCACAATGGTGCATATAAAGCTTCAAACATGGGGATAGCACACCATGGCTTAAAACTTCAAAAACTAAAGATACATATTGAATTTCTAAGTAAGCATGTCCTAGCCCTTCTATTAAAATTGGATGACATTGAAAGTGGGGAAAGAAGGTCAAAGTTCGAATTTGTGCTGTTCTCTGTGCTGATTCCTTGCAAATGGTATACGTTCGTCTTAAGTGTTCATGCATTTTATTTACGCTGGTAATGTAGCTGCGTTTAGAGAGCTAGAACAGACCTTGCGGTGATCCATATGATATGATGACAAAGTGACAGTTCTTGGGTTTACCCTAGTTGATTTTCCTATTTCCTTGATTGAGCTTACATCTAGTTTTTCACATCCACCTCCACATTTAATTTAATCACTTGAAAAGGTTGGCTTTCATAGCTGGCTGCTGTGTAGTCCATTTAGGAGTAGCTTACCCATGCCACTTACATAGCTGTGTTATAAAGTGGGGATAGGCCAGGGAAGTGGTAAAATATGTAGAAAAGAAATTCACACATGAGCGTAGGACATCATAATTACCACCATAGTAAGTCTTTGTAGTTTTAGATATTTCAAAATGTAATAGATAGATCCATGCCTATTTATGGAACAACGTGTCACTCTGCTTAATCAATGGAGTAATGGTTATTGTGTAAGCAATTTCTGCACTGTCTTGCCTTGTACTTTTAAGTCTCATATCATCGTCATCATTAAAGACATATGGACAGTGGTACAACATGATTACCATAGAGAAGTCAAAAAAGGGTATCATGGGCATACACATTTCTGTTGATGTCATTTCAAGAACTCCTAGCAGTAGATATGTTCATTATATAAAAGCCTCATTCAATAATTACCAGTGAGTTAGGAAGTGATGTTGAAAATGCTAGTATTAAGGTCATACAATTGATGAACTATTTGTTAAGAGAGACCTGTTTTTATTAGTATGACAACCTTGGTAGCCTTCAGACTCAGATATGTACCAGGAGAGGTGAGAGAAAAATAATATTGTAGGTGGATCATTCTTACTTCCATTGCTGTATATATTTTCAGGGATGCTTTCATTTAAGACCTGAAACATGCATATGAACCTGAATGTGGAGCTGTCGTTTCCTGCTGGCAGATATTTAAAGCGGTAGTCCCCTCAACTGATAGGGTAAATATTTTACGTTTAGAAGTCTGAAGTAAATGAACCTATATAAACTGATGCCAGGACATGATGTTTAAGTATGTTGAAGTGAACCCTGGTATGATGGCAACCATTATTGCATTAGAGCTTGCCACGTAGCAGCTGTTACTTTTTCTAGTTCATTGCTTATCTCTTCACTTAGGAGCTGGGGATCCTCTGTTTATCCAGTATTGATATGTTGAGGCTACAAAAGGGATGGAAAAGGGATATTTCTGTAGTAGATGTTGGTAGTTTGAATCATGCAATGACATTATCTGATTAAGGAGTTGTGTAAGTATGTATCATAAAGACCAACTGGTTTCAGACATTTTCTTCTGAGATCTACCTAAGTCAAGGATGCTTCTCATTAATATACTGGAAGGATAAAGATCAAAAATATTGTGTCTCCCCTTCCTTGTACCCCATCTGATAATGTTGAGCAGATATGAATAAGTTCTGGGTCAGCTGATATACGAACACAAGTAATATTGTATGTGGAATACTGCAATGTTTAGTGATATTGGAAGTTCAAGTTTATATGCATGACTTATTGTTGTAATATGTAGCTTAGATGCATCCATGATGCACTAGTGATTGGGAAGGTATGGACTCCTCCCCACTATCTCAAAGAGATACTGTCAGTCTTGGTATTCCTGAAATACCTTGCCTAGAGGTTGCTGCATCATCCTGAGATTTAATACTGTTTATGTGATGCATATCTCTCTTGTTGAATCAAGTTACACTCTTGTTCTCAACATGGGGTAGGAGAGGATGCTGTTGGATGTAAACTAACTGAGGCTTTCAAAATCATATCCCCTGTCTGGAGATGCTAGATTTACTGGTTATTGTGTTCTGTATATTGATATAAATCCGTAAGACTTGGTTTTGAATATTACTGTTTCCTTTCTGTCTCAGTGGTGGCAGACTTTCTGAAGGTACATTATATTCAGTCTGTGTTATACTGAAAGATTTCTTCATATATGTCATGACATTATCTTGAAGCCCCCCACCTCAGGGTTAGATCTAAGGTTAGAACAACGAATAAGGAGATGATTCATGGATATAAAGACAAATAGGCTTTGCCGCTCTTTGCCTTTTGTTAATCATTTTACTCACTTTGTTTATAAGTTCTAGTAATATAAAAGGGTTGAAAAACCCAGTTAAGAGAAGAAAAGTCCTGACCATAATGAAAATACAGAAAATGGACATCCTCTTTTTCTAGCAGACACATTTGCCAAATATGTTATGTAGAAGGTTAGAAGAAATTAGTTACAACGTAAGTACCTTCTTGTATTGTACATCTGGTCGAAGAGTTGTTTCTCAGTGTTAGAAGCCCAAACTGCCGATATTAAGGACATAAACATTTGGAAGGTTACGGCAGGCATGATTACAGGATTTATACAGCATGGCCCCTTTATACCATACACAGGTCTTCCTCTATTTCATTCAGACTTTATTTGTGGTAGTTCGGCCACTGGCATAAAGAAAGAATTTGTGAGATAGCAGCTTTAACTGTCTCATTACTCCTGAGGATACAGACTCTTAAGAGCCAATGCTATCATCTGCAGTGTACATGTAGCTTATTGGAGTCCATAAGACTGTTGGTATGGTAGCTGGGCATGTGTAGAAGACTACATTGCCCTATTGTATGTGCATTTCTTCCCAGCTGTGAAGATCAGTGTAAGAACTGACAGTCTGTAGTAGGCAGTGCATATGACAAAGTTAGTTTGCTGGTGTAATGTCACGCCTCAGATATGTTATCAGACTGTGCTCCCCAGATGACACACACAGCTTCTCCTGAGCAATGTCCTGTACTGCTTTGGCAATTACACAACACAGACTTCAGTCTTAATCCAAGGAAGCTTATCCTTGAGCACTTGAGATCTGACACCAGAAGCTGGTAAACAACTCGCTTCTTTATTCAGTATGGAATATCTTTAAAGGGCATATACATCTGACAGATTGCAAGGCCTCATTGGACAGTTTTGAGAAAGTGGGGAGAAAAACTGGAGCACATAGTAGATTCTGTTCCAAAAGGGCAAAATAATCTCCTGAGAAATAACGTGCAGTTATTATTTAATCAAAAGACAGAGATGTAATTGGAGCTCTCTCCACCGGAAATATGCAATGGTATTCCCCTACTGCAGCAAAGCATCTGTCTTTAAATGTAATAATCAATGAAATAACCAATTTCATAAAAAACAAAACCCTCATGAGGAATTAACTGTGTCACCAAAATATTTAATTCCATTGTTTCTGTATGGTTCTTAAAGTCACCCAAACGTATACCACGTCCAACTACTTCAGTCACCATAAAACTGAACTCATGGGTACTGTCATTATTAATGACATGTCTAGAAAGTGCATTCTTGTCATCAGCTATATGTATGCTGTATAAATGTTCCCTAATACATTGAAAAAAATGAATGATTGCTTTTACCAACGTAGAAACAGTTACAGGAGTTACAAATAGCAAGGTAAACAACATGACAAGTACAGCAATTTGCTGTAACTTTGAAGCTGTATCTGACCCCCGTACTCGGATGTATAAATATATTCGAGGTACTAATATAACTGCAGTAGTTGCAGGAGCCACATGGTTGTGTGCCAGAAATCTTTATTGCAGCTATGTTAGTCTTACATTGAGTCCTGTAGCATAACTGCCTTTTCAACTATTTTTTATTTCTATATCTAAAGCATAGTCTATCCCCCACCAAATCCCTAATATGCTCATCTGTCTGTAAAATAGGCCAGTGGGCTTGTATGACTTCTCAACATGCTTTAACATCACTAGTGTAAAACAAAATAATGGGAATATTACTTTTGTGGGCTGTCCTGGATACAGCCACACAAGTAGCATGCGTTAACGAGGCTTCTCCAGTATCAGCAAAAAATAAGGTCTAGCTTTACTAGACTAAAGTTCTAAGACAGTTTTCATCATGTTATCGCCTTCGCTAGATCTGTAGCCTCTGTTTCTAAAGTCATCACCCAACCTGGTTAGATCACTATGAAACTTGGCTTTAGAATTATTTAGCCTCGAAATCCACATACCTTGCCCTTTAAGGACATTTCTGTATATATGGGGAGAGTGCATGCTATATACAGAAATGAGGGAATTAAATTGGATTATTAAATTTCAAGCACATAAATTGCCCGGCTTAAATGGTAAAGTTTCTGTTAAGCCTGTTTTGAAATCAAGGGATCTGATTTGTTGAATTTTAACTGCTTCCATACTCTGATTGGAGACTTGTGATGTCATGATTTGTTACATTTTATAAACCTGGTTCATGTTTTTGTATTTTATATGGTCTGAAGAAGCACCTTTAGGGTGAGAAAGCACTTACCTATTTCTTTTTTGTTTTATTAAAGTTGGCTTGTTTTTATCGATTTGCCTTGTTTTGCTGTGTCTCTGTTGTTGCCAATATTTTTTCATTTTCTCCAAATAACTAATTTCATTGTAGATTTCATAAAAGAGACATCATGGAATATATTGCACAAATATAAATGAGAATATCTTGTGTAAATGTAAGTCCAGATGAATGAAAATCCATAAATATATTGCAGCTATTTATGATCCCTCCCAGATAAACAGTCCCCACAAAATGCTCCCTTTGAGAAAAAGTATCTGAAGCTACAGCTAAATTATCTCTTCCAGACAGTTGACACAGTAGCTTCTGTTAAAGGAAGAAAGCAGTTTGGTAGACAGCCTGCATATCAAGGTCTATAGAAGTATGGATTTATTGGTGATAACAAACCTAAAAGCTATCTGCCAAGTGCCATGGGAGTCATTTTCAGTCATCTTTCTCATAGAAACCTTCAGCAACAGCTATGATTTTATAGCCTAACAAACCAGGGTAGAAAGTGCCTCTTATAAACCCGCTTCCCTTCTTAAAATTGACTGTAACATTTTCATCGGGGTTTGGGTAGCTTTTTTTACAGACCATGCTAGATAGGTTTACTCACATATACTCATTGAATAGTTATCCATGGTTGCCATCCTTCTCCCAAGAGAATCATTGCTTTTTGAGTATTCATAAACCAAAGGAATACATTCATTCTCCATCTAAGTGCAGAAAAAGCATTCAGTAATAAGTAACTACCTATTCAAGGTCTTTAATGGATATTGTTTACCTCATTAGTTCATGAGAATGCTGAAGGAATTATACCCTGGCTCAACCCCAGCCCCAGTAGTTCAGGTAGCTCTCTACATTCTGCCCATTATCAAACTAGGGAAAGACAAAGAAAACAATTTCCCTCTCTCTGCTACTGTTTGTGTTAGCCGTGGAGCCGCTAACAAAACATGTTGATGAATGAAAATAGTGCAAAGGTCTTATGGCTGAAAGTAGGAAACACAGCATCAGTCAACTTTCCGGAAGTTTTATAATCTTTTAAAAGAACTATGCCTCCCGCACCTACTTTTAACAAATTCTGAACAACTTTCATGAGCTGACAGGGTATATTATGAACACCAGTAAACCAGAAGCGATTCCTCGTCGATGCTGCACCCCTATTCATTTACTTCAGGCTTATGAATATAGGTGGCATACATTATTCTGTAATATTTTAATATAGAAATGTACCAAAGTTATAAAGCAAATAGGTATAAATTGAATCATATTTATTAAAAGACAGTACACATTCATTCTGGTGCCTTGCCTTCTACCTTCAAAAGGCAACAAAAACATTATAAAAATAAGATTTTTTGAAGCATAAAAGAAAGAATATGGCCAATGGCTATGGCCACTTGTATTCCACATTTAATCCATGCCACTTAATAGCATTAAACTTCAACATTTAAAGTGATTCTTTCTGCAGCAGGTCATTAATGCTGTGTACTACTGTAATTGTTCTGATCTGTATTTTTTGGTTTTTAACAGAAAAAGTATCAGTATTGTGTTAATTTTTGACGTGGACAAATCAGACACATATAGTTTTCCAATCAAGTTATGCAAATCAATCTCATAAACAACATAGGAGGTAACAATCTCCCTAAAGACAATGTGCATGTATTTCCATTTCTGAGAAGGACAGGTAGATAAATTACTGCACTACTTAAAGTTATCTTGAGCCTGTCATTCTGTCTTGGATTTGAGTTGAAAATTTTGTTGTAGTCTGTATATGTGAGATTCACTACCTCTCAGTGTAATTTTAATAGCTGGCTAATCCCCTTAGTATTGTAGAAATTCTCCTAAATCTGGTGAATCTTATTTTGTGAATGTTCTAGAATGAGAGAAAGACGTTGATAGTGATTTTCCAAATGAACTGTTTCTTTCTTCAGCAACTACTTCAGAGTATAGACACTGGTATATGGTGGTCTTTGGACCATCCTCGTTATCACTTTGTTCTGGTCAGTACTGTTGTTGTTGTCTTTGCTTTGTAACTGTCTTGCCATGTTTATAATTATTACTTTTCATCAGCCCAGCGCCATGGCAGCTAGCATTCCTGACTCATAGTACTTAGTTCTCCCCCTCTTCCTTTGGCTGAGGTACCATCTCTACAGAGACTGCAAATCATCAGATTACGTAACAGATATAACTATATTGCCGGATTTGATATCAGATACATTTTAATGCCTAGATAATTTGATTGTATCATGACAAGTTAATTAAATGTTATCTGCATGTTATTATGAGTGACTTTTTAAAATTGTACACTGGTTTGCTGTGAATAATTGTTCCCATATTTCAACAGAGTGCATATTTCAGTGTGACTAAAATGTGCTTCTTTTTATCTATTCAGTCCTTATTTGCAGTGCTTTTATCAAAGTGAAAGCTAATTGATGAATGTTAAAAGTATGCTAAAATTGTTGTAATAAAACTTTAATATGAATATGCATATAATAATATGTAACAACTTATTTTATCTATAATTGCTGCTTCTTGTATTGAAATTTGCTTTAGCAGGAAGAGGGAGCAAGAACTAAGAAAACAAGTGACACAGTGTAGATCAATGTGTGTGTATGTACCTTTAAGAAGCTATCCAAGGTCTTGCATAAGTATGTAAGGTCTGTTAACTAGATTGTTTATATTTTATAATGCTGCTATCCATACTGATGTGGTTCTATGTATTAAAGCATCTAAATGAAATACCCCGCCTGCTTGTCATCTGTGTTAGAAAGAGAAAGAGAGACGAGCAACATGGTGTCAGAAGCGGCATGTCTAAAGGGCATAATGTTAGAGGTGGCATGGCTAAAACGACTTAAGGCACTTGCTTGGTACTGGTGGAATACACAAGAGTAAATCATCCCTGTAATGTGCATACTTCGCAAAACAGGACAGAAACGAATTTCAGGTATTAAAACTTGCTCAGCACTATCTTTTATTTGCAAAATATGAAATGAGGCATACAGAATGTTCTAAATGATATTCACATAAACTATGTACAATATTGATAAAAATATTCAAATTACTATGGAAAAGGTTTGAAATAATGTCTGAACTGCATAAAACTAATGAAATAAGAGGAAATTATTCTATTTTGTAGTAAGCAAAAGATATCCGAGTTATCAGAAGTGTATAAAGTGTTTGCATGTTTGTGCAGTGTTATAGTAAAGTGATTTCACAGAATGCAGCCATTACAGAGTATATTTCACAAAGTACAGTGTTTTGAAGAGTTTATTGTGCATTTGAATGTTATTACAAGCTCACAGAGCAGTTTGTTCGTACATGATTACAAGGGCCATATTTTCAGTATGTTTGTACACACCTGGTGGACATGGCAGATGGATTTAGAATGCCCAGTACACTTGTGTTTGACAGCAATATTGCTGAGAACTGGAGAGTGTTTGAGCAAGAGTATGACATTTTTGTACAGGCTGCATTTTCTGATAAAGATGACCATACAAAGGCATTTATTCTGCTTACTTTAGCTGGGTCAGAAGCTATGGAAAGGGAACATTAATTTATGTATGCACTGGTTATCTATACAGGAGAGGGGGAAAACAGTCATATTGTTGTACTGGCTGAGTCAAGGGAGGACCCAAAGTGCTTGAAATGTAAATTTAGAGAACTGTGTAACCCACAGACGAATGTTACAATGGAAAGACACTTATTTTACACAAGGGATCAAAAGCCTGGTGAAACTTTTTCAGCATATATAACCGACTTGAGAAATAAAGTTGAAACATGCAGATTTGGTGATTTTAAGGGGATGAGTTGATAAAGGACAGACTTGTGTGTGGTATTAAAGATGATGTTGTGAGAAAGATGTTGCTTCGTGACAGTGATTTAACTTTGAATAAGGTCATTGAGATTTGTCAGATATACGAGCTCACAGAAAAGCACACAAATATGCTTAGAAATGAGAATAGCTGTAGAAGGCACGGTGACAAAGCTCATGTTGATAGTATGCAGCAAGTAGTTAAAAGAAACAGGCCCAAGCACAAAGCAGCAACTGTAGCCCCTGCAGCACTCACTGGTAAATCCCAGAACTTTCTAGCAAATTCCAGAGTTAACACAGTTTCAATGAAGCATAAGAGTGAGTTAGCAAGCTCAAAGCAGGGGCCCCAACCAGCTTTCATTGCCAACTGTCGTAATTGTGGTGGAAATCTTGAATCTAAAAGGGAAAAATGTTTAGCTTTTGGCCAATAGTGCCACAAACACAATAAATGGAATAATTTCAAAAGTTTTTGTAAATCAAAAGGCCTACATTCTTTTATTAAAAGGAAACATTTTAAGAAGCGAGTTGATCAGTTAGAGAGCCGCAGCCCTAATCTTTATGTTGATGGTGTGTCAGTGCTTCATGAAACAGTTAATGCAGTAGATTTAAGGGCAAAGATTGAAGTATTTTGTACTGTTTGGATAAATGGTAAACCTACAGAGCTCAAAGTTGATACAGGTTCCAAGTGCAGTGTTATGTCAGCAGAAACATTTGCAAGAGTATGGTGAAAGGCTTGATTTGGCAAGGTGTGCGAAGCTTGTTGCTTATGGAAGCGAAGAAATTCAAACCGAATGCTCAGTAGTGCTTATATGTTACTCTGCTGGAAGAAGCTACGACTTGTTATTTTATGTGGTCAAGAGGCACGTCCAGTCATTATTAGGGCTCAGATGAAAATGGGACTGCTTTCATTTAATAAGGAAGTCCACCAAGTTAGCTTAAAAGACCACTACTCTAATTTCGCCAAGTACATTTTTTACACCTGTGCTGATCTTTTTGAAGACAAATTAGGGAATCTTCCAGCTGTGTACTCCATGAGTTTAGACCCAGAGGTCAGTCCAGTTGTCAGGCCAGCATGAAAAGTTCCAATAGCCATGCAGGACAGAGTAAAAGCCGAGCTAGATAAAATGGTACGACAAGGTATGATTTGTCCAGCTGAAACTCCAACTGAATGGGTGTCATCCATGGTGGTAGCTCATAAGAAAAGATCAGATGACATTAGAATATGTATTGATCCATGAGATTTGAATAAAGTGGTAAAAGACCTCATCATCTAATGCTCATAGTCGAAGAAGTCGCATGATGCCAAATGCTAGTATTTTTTTTTGTCTTAGATGCAAAGAGTTCATTTTGGCAAATTCAGCTTGACAAACATTCATCATTGCTAACTACATTCAGTACTCTGTTTGACAGTACAGATTTTTGAAATGCCATTTGGGATAAATTCTGCAAGTGAAGTCTTTCAACATGCAATGGAGCAATTTTTTTCTGGGTATCCTTGTGCTATTATAGTAGACATACTAGTAGGAGTTCATGATGAAGTAGAGCATGACAGAAACCTCAGAAAAGTTCTAGAAAGAGCATGTCAAGGGAATCTTAAGCTCAATCCACAGAAATGCAAATTCAGGCTACAAGAATTCACTTATGTTGGGCATTTATGTACTAGTACAGGCCTATGACCAGACCTTTCAAAGCAAACAGCCATTCTCGAGATGCCAGCTCCAGACAATGTTCAAGCCTTGTAACATTTTCTTGGCATGGTTAATAACCTTGGCAAGTTCATTCCAGACTTGAGTCAACTATCAGCACCACTCAGAGAACTGACACGTAAAGATGTATCCTGGTATTGGTTAGAGCAACACCAAAGAGCATTTGAAGCCCTGAAACAGAAGATTGCTAGCCCACCAACTGTCAGATATTATGATGTTCACAAACCAGTTACTCTTTCATGTGATGCTTCAGAATTTGATCTTGGTGCAGTCATTCTACAAGAGGATCAACCTGTTGCCTGTTCATCGAGAACTCTTACCCAAACTGAAATTAAGTATGCCCAGATCGAGAAGGAGCTTTTGGCAATTGTGTTTGCATGTTCGAAGTTCCATGATTATGTTTATGGTAGACCTATCCAGATTGAAACAGGCCGCCAACCTCTAGTTACTATCTTGAGAAAACCTATGCATTCTGCTCCAGCCCAAATGCAACGCATGATGCTGAGATTACAAAAGTATAATTTCAATCTTGTCTGCAAGAAAGGCAAACTTCTTTATCTTGCTGATACATTGTCCAGGTCACCCAGAAACACCACAGAACAGCATGAGAATTAAAACCTTGATTTTGAGGTCGTGGAAGTAAGAATTTTTTTTCCACACATCTTGATGAGCTGAGAGATCGCACAGCCACAGATCCAGTTTTACAAAGGTCAACCACTTTATCAGTCAAGTATGGCTGTCAAAGCAGTCTAGTTTACCTCAAGAAGTGCAACCTCATTTTCCATACAGAGATGACATTTTGTCTGACAAAGGTATCATTATGAAAGGTCTTAAAGTAATTGTTCCAAAAGTCCTTGCAACAAGAGTACATTACTGTCTTGCATCATGGTCACCCAGGAGCCGACTTTACCAAAAGAAAGGTGAGAGGACTAGTATTTTGGCCTTTTATGTCACAAGACATTGAGAGAGCACCTTCATCTTGTTCTGTGTGTAATAGTACTAAGCCACATCAAAAGAAGGAACCACTTCATCTAAACCAGATTTCTGAACTACCTTGGTCAACAGTAGCCACCGACAATTTTGAGTGTAATGGTCAACATTATTTGGTTTTAGTAGATTCTTACTCAGATTGGTTTGAGATTGACCTACTTCCCAGCCTAGCATCCAGCACTGTCATTACTAAGATGAAGCTTCATTTTGCAGTACATAGTAGTCTGCACAAAGTTATTTCTGACAATGGCATGCAATTTTGCAAGCCAGCAGTTCAAAAGATTTGCTGAGGAATGGGACTTTACTCATGTCATGAGTAGCCCTGAGTACACACAGTCAAATAGTTTGGCAGAATGTGCAGTTCAAAGTGCAAAACAGTAACTTGAGAAGTCAAAATGAGGTAATAGTGATGTTTTCCTGAATCTCTTGAATCTCAGAAATGTTCCTTGTGATAAACATCTTGGTTCACCTGCTCAGAGACTTCTGTCAAGACAAATTAGAACCACATTTCCAATCAGAAGTCAGTTGTTGATTCCACGTGTCAGGAGCAACAGGTCAGTCAAAACCAGTCTGGTGAAGAAACACCTAACCCAGAAGTACTATGATAAGACCAGCAAACTGCTTAATCCGGATTCCGGCGTGTAGCTCGCGAGACATTTGCCTGCGAGCTACATCGCCGAAACCTAACGGCTGCATCAGCACTTTGCTGTAGTGCAAAGTGCCTGAACAGCACAGCCGCTGCCACTCTAATCTATGGACGTGCAGCTGCAGCCGTATGGGCTGTGTAACGCATTCCTTCTTCCCGTGCAAGGAATGCATTTATTTAATTATTTATTTATTGTGGGAAGAAGGAATGTGTTACACAGCCCGTACGGCTGCAGCTGCACGTCCATAGATTATAGTGGCAGCGGCTGTGCTGTTCAGGCACTTTGCACTATGGCAAAGTGCTGATGCAGCCGTTTGGTTTCGGCGATGTAGCTCGCAGGCACATGTCTCGCGAGCTACACGGAATCTAATCGATTCGGTAGCTCGCGAGACATTTGCCTGCGAGCTACATCATCGAAACGGCTGCATCAGCACTTTGCAGTGCAAAGTGCCTGAACAGCACAGCGCTGCCACTATAATCTATGGACGAGCAGCTGCAGCGTCGTTGTGTAACGCATTCCTTCTTCCCGTGCAAGGAATGCATTTATTTAATTATTTATTTATTGTGGGAAGAAGGAATGTGTTACACAGCCCGTACGGCTGCAGCTGCACGTCCATAGATTAGAGTGGCAGCGGCTGTGCTGTTCAGGCACTTTGCACTACGGCAAAGTGCTGATGCAGCCGTTTGGTTTCGGCGATGTAGCTCGCAGGCACATGTCTCGCGAGCTACATGCCGGAATCCGCTTAATCCATTACGAGAAGGAGAAGTGGTAAGGATGCAAACATCCAGAGATTATGATCAGATTGGTGTCGTCAAGAATATTTGCCCAGAGCCGAGATCGTGCATTGTGGAATCACACGGAGCAGAGTTTAGGTGGAATCAGAAACTTTTGAGACCTGTGTCCGAGCCTATACCACAGCACATAGCCTGTGAGAAAGACTGTTTATCTCAGAGTGAGTTGTTCGATGTTCCAATTCCTGAGGAAGTTCCAGAGGACATTTCCGTTCCTGTGATGAATCCATAAGTTCCTATTATGAGTTGTTCACCAAAGACTGTCCCTGCTGCTAAATTTGGTCCAGACTGTTATGTTGTGAGATATAGTCGCATCTCTAAACCCTGTAACAGATATGAAGCAACTTGGACATGAACGTTGTGTTTTATTTCTAATGTCTATAATAATGCATATCTAACTCTAATATTGTTTTTATAAAGGGCAATCTTTTTAAGAGGGAAGATGTAGATTAATGAGTGTGTGTGTGTGTGTGTGTGTGTGTGTGTGTGTGTGTGTGTGTGTGTGTGTGTGTGTGTGTGTGTTTGTGTGTGTGTGTGTTTTTGTGTGTTTTGTGTGTGTGTGTGTGTGTGTGTGTGTGTGTGTGTGTGTGCTTGCACAAGCATATAAATACTGAGGACATGCAAGCTAGACTGCCATTGTGTAGTAAGTTGTTGAGATGTAAGCATGTATGTATGTAAGGTCTATCTGTTAACTAGTTCGTTTGTATTCTTTGATGCTGCTATCCATCTGGATGTGCTTCTATTAAAGCATCTAAACAAAGTACTCCACCTGCTTGTCATCTGTGTTAGAGAGAGACAAGCAACACACAGATTAAATGAAAATGGAATGGATAAAAGGGCTGGTACGGTAAAGCAGGGGAAGAGAACGGAATATGAGAAGGATAGTTGTAAACAGGTGAAAGTCAAGATCGATGACTTTATATAAAACACCTTGGACAAAGGAAAGTAGATATGCGTCAGATAAGTTCATTTTCTCTTTTCCTTTTTTATACTAAGTATATGAATTTGAACTCCTGCTGGACATAAAAGAATTTATAGATTAATATGTGCACATACTGTTTTTATCTTCTTATAATAATAATAGGTCACAATGTGCTACAAGGTAGATATCAAAGCTTAAAAAAATAACATGATTCAGTATCAAATGACCTTATTGGACTCTTGTTATAATCATCAATATTCCTGAGTCTCTTAAAAATGTTACAACTAAGGTAAGGTGTGAATATGTAGAATAATTGAATAGGTATGAGTTTTTGATTTATTGTTATTTCATAGAACACAAGAAATATGTTTCTTCCTATTTCAAATTCAGTATGTAAAAAAACTGTGAGGGATAGCTATGGAGGTTGCGTATGCCTCTGCTGGATACATATATTAGCACTTATGTATATATTACAACTAGACTGTTAAGAAAAATAGTAGGGAAACGTATTTAAATGAGTATATGTATATTGTTTTATTTGTATCTCCTCTTCTCTTTCCTTTTTTTGTCTTTCTTGTTTCATCATTCTTGCTTTCTTTTGGCTTATTTCATGCATCCCTCTCTTGGACTCCTTTCAGAATAATTTTGGAGACATCACGGACTTGTCCTATGAGATAAAATTGTTAATTTGAATAATATTTATGTGTATGCTTTTTTCCAACCGTTGAATAAACAAGTAAAGTATGTTTGGTCCAGTATCCATTTATTAAAATTAGCTGTAGAGAAGAATACTTTAATAAGGATAATTAGAGTACTCAGGAGAAATCTTATTAGGGTTTCCAAATTAGAACAGGAATCAATGGATTCCAAGGTTTGGCTAAATAAATTCTACACTTGAGTTATTACATATATTCTTCTTTAACACCATTTCTAGCATAATTAAATGTAAATTTCTATCTGTCATAAAAGCAACAAGGTTGCTCTTTTTGGATCTAGTTCTAAATAGATTTTATAGAGCACTATGGCAATCTTGTATAACATGATATGGGGAATAATACGATGACAACACTTTGTATTATTTCATCAAACGTTAATGGATTAAATAATGGTCAGTAATAAGCTGAAATTTTCACATTTTTAAACTTAAATTAATCAAAGAGCTTATTCCTAGAGTGCATGCATGTTAAGCAAGAGGATATTGATATTCACATAATAAAAGGTGGTTACGTATCGCTATTTACAATACAGCTTCTGTATTCCCATAAATTATATATATATATATATATATATATATATATATATATATGTATATATACATATATACATATATATATATATATATATATATATATATATATATATATACACATATACACACACATACATACACACATATGTGTGCGTGTGTGTAGTATTTTTAAATGCCTCAAAAGCTTTATTTATAAATATCCTTTTCCCAAAACCCAGCCTTTCTCTTTACTTTTTGTTCATGGAATAGTAGGATTTATTGTAGGAATGCAGCTGGGTAAAATGTTAATTTGGAAAGAGGTAATTTCAAAATGTAAACAGCATTCATATTTAGTTCATGAAGTGAGTTCTTTTTTTTTCTCAGATATCTTTTTATTTTTAAATCAGAAATAAATTGTACATTGTTTAGTTTAAAGCAAACATGTCCTTATATTTACACAGTATCACATGAGTCAGTATCTTCCTTATTATTATGAAAAATAAAAAGAAAAGAAAAAGAAATAAGAAAAAAAAAAGGAACAATTTATCTATACCTATATATACATATATACAAATACAGTGCTACTGCTTCCTACCACAGGAACTTATTTGGGTCAATAAAAGGCCTTTTCTGCTAGCATCTTTTAAAATCAGAGACACAGATTAGCAGATCCAGCTCTTATGAGTGCTTCAATAAAGACTGTCCTGTAGTACTAGATCTACAATGAAAAACAAAATTTACTGTGAACTTCATTCTTTACTTAATCTCCCAAAATGAGATCAAATAAAAGTTTCCAGTAATTCTGATAATATCTTTGCTTGTTAATCTTACCTGTATACAGTTTGTGTAAGATTATGTATTTTGTGGGCTAAATCTTTCAATTCTTTCCAGGTTAACTTGGTCCGATCCAACCAATATTTGGTTAGGTATAATTTAATTAGTAAACAATTGGTAATAAGCACGTGAAATTTCAACTTAGCTTGAGATCAGTGATGTGAAGGATTGCCAGTTCCCAGGGTAATGTTGATTTATGGTACCCCATTTTCTCTAGATGCATTGTTAAAGAGCACCAAAGCTTGTGTGTATGTTTACAGAACCACAAAATGTGTATTAAATCTGATCGTGGGAAGGAGCAGCATGTGCATGCTGAGGATACGTTTGGGTTAAATTTGTTTAGTGTAATGGGGGTGAAATAAGAGTTATTGTTGATCATTATTTGCGTATAGATTCGTTTTTTGAATGGAGTCAGCTTGATAGTAGAATTTATTGCGCTAAGTTTCTGATCTACCCTTAAAATTGTTCCTTGTTGGTCCCAATACTTGGAAAACAATAACAGATTTTGGCTCTAATTAACCTGTAGGAATTTGAGACCATACCTTTACCACTAGTTAAACATTCAAATATGTCTGCAGTCTTTAGTATGTTCTTTTCAGTATTTGGGGTATCTGTGATTATTGTGGGTAAGAGCTCCCTAACCTGGCGCAGGATAATGGTATATTTATAGCCTAGCTTTAACTCATTCCTCAGTTCTTGTGTTGATTTTCCATTATGCTTTTGTATATCCCACACCGTAAGTTCCTTAATAAAGGGATATTGTGTCAGGTTAAGCATTTTGTTAAGTCTGATGCCAGGATTCATATGTAAGGGTTAGAAAAAATAAAGGGTTTTGTCTAGTGCAAGTGATTTTATTAGGTCTTGGAAAATCTTTATTTTTTGTTTCAAGATGCTATTCGAATTAAGGTTTCTTACACTTATTGAAGACAAGAAAGGAAGAGCTAATGGGTTAATATTAATGCTAGTTATATGGTTGTGCCATAATTGTATCCATGAGGAGGCTCAGAGGTCCTTTTTCGGGTTGTGTTTGGAGGTAGAGAAGATTTTGTTTGCACATATGATATAGTAATAAAGTTGGAAGTCCGGCAGGCTTATTCCAACTTTTTCTTTAGGATAGCTTAACTTTTGATAACTAATCCTAACTGATTTGGGGAACCAAATGAATTTAGCTAAATCCCTATCAGTTTTTTAAAAGAAGCTATTTGGGATGGACAGGTTTGAACCATTAAATTGATATAAGAGTCTAGGGAGGATGTTCATCCTAATTATAGCTGCTTTGGATATTAGTCATAGATTCAGCTGCTGCCACCTATACAGATCTTGTAGAGTGTTTGTCCATATTTCCATAAGATTGTTTTGATACATTGATAAATAGCAGTGTTCATACTGGTTTCCTAGGTATCTAAAGGAGTATTCTATTTTGAAAGTAGATTCTGAGAAAAAGGTATTCCTTATGATGTCTATGATTTATGTGAAAGATAAGTGACTTCTTTATATTGATTTTATAGTTAGATAGTTCTGCATATTTTTTTATTGTACTGGTTACTTTCTTTAGGTCTGAGCTAGGGCGTTCACAATAGATGTTTAAATCATCCGCGTATGCAGATAGTGCTATCTTAGTGTTCAGAATCTTCGGGATAGAGTGGAAGGTGGCTTGGGAAAGATATAAAAATAAGGACTCTAAACAGAAGTTGAAAAGGTAAGGAGATAGGGAGAATCCTTGTCTGGTTCCTTTTGATAGCTTGATAGGCTGTGAGAGTGTTTTGTTGATGTGTAGATAAGTGTAAGAATTGTTATATAATGTTTTAATTAGGTTAATAAAAACTGTGCGGATGTTGAAGCGTGACATGGTCGTGAATAAAAATTTCCAACAGACTCTGTCGAAAGCTTTACTAGCATCCAGAATTAAGCCATATCTCACATTCCTATCATCTTTTGTAAGGCATATCATGGCATCTGTTTTTAAGGTATTATCCCCTGTTTGTCTGTCATGAAACCAGCCTGCTCTGGGGATATTATATGCGGCAATACACTTTTTAGCCTTTCATCTAAGATCATGGATAAAATTTTTATATCTAGATTAATTAGAGATATTGGGCTATAGTTATGTGAGTCAGAGCTATCCAGGTTGCTCTTCGGAATGAGTATTGTTTTAGAAGTATTTAGGTAGTAATCAGCTAGGCCATTTAATTTAATACGGTTATACACTTTTAGAAGGATGGAAGATAGCTTATGATTAAATGTTTTATAAAATTCTGGTGTATACCCATCTGGTCCCGGTGACTTGCCAGACTTTAGTCTTCCTATTGCCATAGTAATTTCTTGCTGTTTGAGAGGTGCTTTGAGAAATTCTATGTGTTCTTCTTTCAATTTGGGGAACTCAGTATTCTTAAAGAAATTATCTAACTCCTCATTTGAGAGTTGTGGGGCTTGTAGACCGTAATGCTCTGAGTAGATATTTTGAAATAATTCTATTATTTGCTTGTCTGATTTGTAGATCTTATTTTGGTATTGAAGAAGTGAGATTCTAGCTGTTTTCTGTGTATTTGCGATTATCCTAGCCGGGGCTTTAGAGGGAAGTTGTGCCCATTCAGAGTATTTAGTTAGACATTTTAGCTCATATAAGGAGTAATTATGTTGGTGGAGTTCAAAAGGTTGTCTTTGTAAATTATTTATTCCCTTCTCAGTATCAGTGCTAGGCATGAGTTGGTGCTTATTTTTGAACTCATTCAATTCCAACACAAGATTGTGTTCTTCATCTTTTGCTATTTTTTTTAAATATACCGCCTTTTGAATAAGTACCCCTTTCAGCTTTGCCTTACATGCAGCCCATTGTACATTGTATGGAATACTTGTACTGTCCAGGTTTTTCCCAGCTCTAGTAGGATGTCCATTGTCTCCTGAACCACTTCTGGTTTAATTAATAAGTTGTTGTTTAATGACCAATTCCAGCTCCTTCTATTTTTTGTCTGATTACTACTTATAGAGTGTATTTTCAATGTGATTCTCGCGTGGTCTGATAAATATCTGGGTTTGGAGGAGTATTTGATATCCCCATCTATTAAAGATTCCAAAATGAGGAAAAAGTCTAACCTTGACCATGTGTTATGGCATTTCGAGTAATATGTGTAAATATTGTTTTTCTCCTGTCCTACACTGAATGAGATTGGGTCTAACAGGTTTAGGTCAGTCATGAGTTCCTGAAGGGCTAATGACGATTGTATATTTTGTGAGGGGTGGTTACTGGTTCGATCAATACCTGGATCAATGACTGCGTTCCAATCCCCCCCTAGTACGTACTCATGTTTGGGGTATTTGGCCAGAATGTTATATATTTCCAGAATAAAGTCATGTTGTCTAGTACATGATCCGTACACATTAAGAAATAGTGTTGGCTTCCCTCTTGATGGGTTGGGGGCTGTAAGGTAACACCCTCTGCCATTTATATCGCAGTTGCGTTCTAGGATTGGTTGTTGAAATTCATTTTTAATTATCACAGCTACACCCTTAGCGTTGGAGCTATCTCCGGCTGCTATTATGTCCTTTATCCATTTCTTGTTCATAGTTCCCTTCCAGTCATCCCTAAACATATGTGTCTCTTGTATAAAACTTATGTTGGCATCTGATTTGAATATAAGATGCATCAGCAGGTTTCTCTTATTTTTTATTCTGAAGACCCCTCACATTCCATGAATCTATGATCCACATAGCTTGGGCTTAATGTTTCTAATATTTATTCGTGATGTTGTGTTAGAGTGTATATTATGGAAAAATGTTCTGTCCATTCTACTTAACTGTGCTGTGAGCAAAAAATATAACATGAAAGCAGTAACACCTTGCTCTTTCATTACTCCCCTTGTGCCTACCCACCTATCCCCATATACTGAAAGAGCTTGACATAACTTAATTATCGGGAAAAACTTTAGTACAATTTGAATTATTATTACAGATACCTTATTATTATCAAACTACGCTTAAGAACTAGCAAATTACTACAGATACAACATATATACAGTATAAAACTAACTCCTAGAATAGTCATCCCTTTACCCTAACAATCCACTACACTCCTGACAGCAAGTTTTAAGAACATAACATTTTATAATGTAAAAAAACACAGATTTTCACCTGTATTTACTAGAGATCTCTATTATGATCCTGCCTGATTTACTGCTTTTGCATATATTTGGCTGTACATATTTATATAAAAAGAAGAAGGTACAAGTAGAGCCTAAGAAGAAAACCGGCTAAAATGGAAAAAAACATTACAGCCAATACAGTCTAAAGGGCATTTTTGTAACCTTTAACATATAGTAAACCATGATGTTTAGCGAAAAAAAAACAGATCCACTTGTTTTTAGAAAGCACTATGTGCACAGTTTTATTTTGCAGTTGCTTCGTTCAAAAGACAAGAGTCATTATTCTTCAGAAATACATATTCAGATTAGTTGCATGTGTAGCTTGCTGCTACCTCGGACCAGTATATTACATCTGTTTTAAAATAAACCCTTCAATGGAGGATTATGTCTAGTTTGGATTACCTTACCCAGTGGTAATAGCTCGCCGACATCTTTTCCATGCAGGTTCTTGACTTAAAACTAAAACATACACCTCCATCCCTTCGGTCCATGCAAAGACCGGAACCACTGCAGTTCCAACAAAGCCTGCAACACCACAATTCACAGGAGCTGGTATTTCCCAGAAGCGTACGGCTGTAGTTTTTCTATAGACTGAGTAGCTTGTGCGAGGAGAGAAAATCCTGGTTGATTGGGTGGAAGTTGGTGCATCCCCAAACTCACCTACTCCCCAGCAAAAACTGATTTGGACATTCCGGGGGGACTCATTTCCTGTTTTCCGGACACTTCCGGTTGAGTATCTACGAACAAAGCATTTATAAAATTTGAAAAGATAGAAAGAGGGAAAAAGTAAACAGACTATCTCGGATTTTAACAGCTGCTGATTCTAATCTTGGAATAGCCTTATAAGGAGGAAGACTTAATCATCTTGTTTTGGAATTAAATCACTACTCCGGTGCTTTGCCAAAACAGTTTACAAAAGCAGCTTTTGCGTCTTTAGGTGAGTCGACTAAGCATTTGAGTTCTTTGTTATAAAAAAATTAGAGTGTTGGGGTATTTCATTTGAAATTTTATTTTACGCTTTATGAGCTCAGCACAGTATGGTGAGAGCTTTTGGCGCCTTTCCTTAATAGCCATCGGTAGGACTTGTGAGAGCGTAATTTTATGTCCTTTCCACATAATTTGGTTTTGTTTTCTGGCTTCCGACAGCAGCCCTTGTACATCTTGGTAATATAATATTTTGACATATATCTGTCTTGGGAGGTCATCATTTTTTTTCTGTGTAGCGCCTGATGGGCTCTCTGAATGGTAATGCTACTTGTATTTGTGTCAGCATGGAGAATGTGTTCAAAGATGTGCGTTACTGTTTTAATTAACTGACTGTGTTCATAGGACTCAGGTACACCTCTGACTATTATATTGTTACTCCTGCTCCTTGCTTCGAAGTCAGTGAGTTTCTGCTGAATCTCTAGTAAGGTAGAGTCTTTGGCTTTTAGTTCTTCCTTTAACAATGTTATTTGGTGTTTGTAAGCTTTAGTTTTTTCCTCAACACTGTCTATACGTTCTACTATCTTGTTTATTTTGCTGCCAAAGCTGGATAGCGTTTGGCAAAATCTTTCACTGCTAATTGGAGTGGCAGCAGAGCCTCTTTGAGTTCATCCATGTGGAAACTTGGATCCGGCTTCTGTTTGGTGTTGGACTTGGCTGTATCTTGTTGTTTATTTATTCTTTGCCTTTTGGTAACCGCTTTCATTTCTGGGGAGGCTATAGCAGATAGTTTAATCTAGTTTGGATTTCCATATTTTCGTTTTCCTTCGACATTGTCTTCAGTTTATAGGTGCCTGTAGCAGTTTGGAGCCGGTGATCTTGCAGTTTGAGGCCCAGGTTTTACACGACATGGGAGTTCTCTTAAGTACCTAGAGGTTTTTACATAAAATATTTTCACAATTTCACAAAGAATTTGTTGTTCTCAGTTATCCAAACAGCACAGAGATCATCTACTTTCAGGGATTTCTTTTAGAAGTTGTATTTGAAAGGCTATTTGTTCTGTTTTGCTGTAAAAAGGTAGGAGCCTCGTGGAGAGGGTGTTTATAGGATGCCCACCATCTTGGAATCCATGAAGTGAGTTCTTAAAATGGCTATTTTAGATGAAATGTATTGGAAACAACCAAAGTTATGTAGTTTTTTTTAGATCTGGTGAATGCAAACTCAAAATGCTACTAGTCATATTTTTATCCAAAAGCTGTAGTGTAAGCATTCGTTATGGCCTAATATGAGTGTTCTAAATTCAGTTTTTGAGACGTAGATAAACACTTTTGTATCTTGAGAAGACATATTCTAAGTAGTGTAAGCAATGTAGCTCACTAAAACAAATCAATGTAACACTGATAGACTGTTTTTCTTAGCAATTAAAGTGTATTAAAAGTTTCACAAATAGTAGCACAGACATGCATCTCAACTTTTGAACATTAAAAAATGAAGCACTGCCCTTTAATATCATGTCAAGTAGCAGAAGGTCATGAAGAGTAGCCCTTTCATATTTTTCATTATAGAAGGCCTTTGTATACTTGACTCTGTATTACTAGTGACAAGGATTATTTTTGTAGGCCTAGTTTAATAACTAGATTATTTTTGTACTCTTAAACAGGCCTACTTTATGAAGAAAAACAGTAATTCTAGAAAGAGCAATGTTAAATCTGAAGGGTAAAAATCATAGATCCTCTTTCTTCTGTACCCTACAACACAAAAGGTAACTTCTACATAGTTTCTTCCCCTTTCAGTGAGGATTTGAGGAGCCAGACAAGGGGTGAATTTACAATTTTCCATCTGGTCATCCATGTTGTATAAGCTGCTGTTTGTTTTGCAGATGTGTAGGAAGTTGCATAGGACTGGATGCTTCAGGGCTTTGTAGGTGAGGCAGAGGTTCCCACTCAAAAGTCTGTGAAAATCACAGAAGAGAGAAAGTGCTTTAAGGCAGTCTATGTAGGAAATGGAAAACATGCCCTTGATTATCTTTGTGAAGCAAATCTGTGGTCTGTTGAATCGAGTTTTATGTGTAGACAGCTGCATACTGAAAGGGCCATTACATTGTGTTATGAGTCTGATAATAGAGGAGTAGAGAAGGATAATAACTTCCATTGACCAAGAAGATATATCCCTGGTAATCAGTCTGGGAAGATAAAAGGATTTCCCAATGATAAGATGGTAAGATGCGGTGGTAGTGCTGCGGTAGTGTTGTCGCCTCACAGTGAGACGTCCTGTTCGATTCTCAGCTAGAGCGTCTTCTGTGTGTAGACATGCATGAATGGGCGTACCTTCGTTGAAGGTTGTGCGTCAGGGCTGGCAACTTGGCACGTAAAAATCTACTGCCAATCATTAGCGGACCGGAGTTCCGCTGTGGCGACCCCTAACCGGGAAAAGCCGAAAGACACAAACAAAGTAGATATAAGATGGTCAAAGGATTGTTTATTGTCAATGAATGTACCTAGCTCCCTAATAACTATGCCAGTTTTCAAAGGGGGTGTCATCTGTGTGTTATATGCATGGAAGCACATGTTTGCCAAGGGAAGCTGTACTGCATTTCTTAACATTTAGCTTAAGGCCATTTCCTGGCTAAATTTGTTTGTAATCATCAGACTATCCTGGAGAATTTTATTCTTAGCTGAAGAGATTACGATAGTTCCGAGTTTGTAGTCATCCATATAACTGGTCAGCTGCAGACTCTAACATGGCCTTGAAATGAGAGAAGTAAATAACAAAGAGAAGTGGCTCAAAGACCAATCACAGAAGGATGGTGCCAGTAACATCTGTTTTTGATGAGTGGGTGCCCTCTACACTAATAGATTTAGTTCTCTCAGGTTCTGTCAATAAACCAGTTTGCTATCAAGCAGATTACATGGTATTTACATTTTGCTTGATTAGCACATCTGCAGTTCCTGAATGTGGGATGAGGTCAAAGGTTGAGTTAAGTTGCATCGGATGCATCTGCAACTTGTTTAACAAATTTCTCTACGTTTTGGAGGCAGAGTCTACCTTTAACAAACTCAAGCTAGTTTAAATGAATGGATTGTAGACCACTGAACTTGTTAGGTACTGTACTGCTATAAGGCTGGTTGGGCTTGTATATCTATGGTACCAGTTTCAGTGGTGGGTCTACCCTTGTGTACTAGGATGACAAAAGCAGTTCTCCACACTACAGTATGAATTCAGTGGGGTGCCTGAGGTAAAATAGGTTTAGTAGTGAGTCTGTAAGGCTTGCTGTGCTTTGTACTGAAGAGGAAACATAGCATGTTGTGTTCTTGTTCCTAGAGAAATCCTTCAGGACTTGCTGCAAGGTGATGGGGGGGATAGATGGAGATAATAATATAATGTTAGAGTTAAATGTATCATCTAGTATGTTGGATATGTCCACTAGGGATTAGTGTGTGTTGTTGTTATATATTATCTTAGTGCAGTTCTGGATATTCTTTCTAAGGTTTCTGATAGAATAAAAAGGCCTAGTAGTCTGCCCTGATTCTGAAAGACCTGATCTCAGAGTAAGTGGCTTATTTCAGTGTAAGGCTTATCTATAAACAGGCTTACTATGGACACCAGATTTCAAAATGCCTGCTCTCAGTATAAGTGGTCACTTACACTTAGAGTAAGCCTTTTGGAATTGTGCCCTTGATCATGCTTCTAAGCAGTTTCTTTACCTTTTGAGTTCACATTTAAAGATTAGGGTATTTATTTCATTGAATGATAATATGTTTGTTTCTGTTATTGTGCAGTTTGTTTCTACTAGGACTCCATCATAGGAGTCATTTACCCCACACTGTGTAGACTAGGCGTTCGTTTGAATACCAACAGACTTAAGCTTGGCCCCAGCACTGACCTGCTTGACATTCCCTATCTGCTTTTAAAGTATGTTGCCATTATCATAACATCAATGGGCTTTCTGCACAAAAGGGCTACACAAACAAGCTTTACATACACTTTTTATGAATCTGAAATGGTAAAGGAGTTTCCTTATGCATCAGTCTAAGCATATTTTATGCAACAAATATTACTTCTCAGCTTGCACTGCTTGTTGTAAATAACCAGTTTCTCTTGAATTCCAGGAATAGTTTTAAGATCTAAACCAGTGTAGGAGCTGTAAATTAAAATAATAACATTTTTGGTTCTGCACAGCAAATAAGCTCACATCTTGTACAAAATCAGCAGGATATAAGAAGGGTTTAAATGCAGTAGCTGTAACTTAGGGTACACTGACATTTGCAAAGTCAAAGTACTACACAGTACGGTAAACATTAATGCAATAAAGCCCAGTGGGGTAAACATTATAGCTTATGAATCAAACCTGTACCTTGTGACTTAAATACCATACAACACAGGACACAAATTTTATTAATATGGGGAGTAAGTGGATTTGCGATATTACACCACTTCTTTAGACTACAGAAATACCTAACACACTCATATTTAAGCTACTACAACCCATCAACAATTAACATTCTTAAAGAGATTTGTATAACACTCATATAAAAGTACTAAAAAACATACATAAACATAAAATTTAAAAACCAAAATGCATAATACGCTCTCTAATCATTCACTGAGAGATATTAATAAAATTTGTGTCCTGCGCTGTACATCTCGATATTTTATCTTGATATGTGGATTTTTACTGATATCGAGCCTTTGTCCACATACTCTGCTTTGCTTCTTCTATATACAACATGTTGTTATCCATGACATCCCAGATGTAACTCATCCTCAGAAGTTAATTGCTTTGCCATTTCCTCAGTGTTCTCATGTTACTGGTTTACTGTGATGTGCATTATTATTTTCATGTATGTTGAACTAGAGCAGTCTTTATTCACCCCAAGAACAAAATCTACTTTATCCCTGATATGCTAATAATCAAAATGCACTAAACCAAAACAGACATTCAGACCTTTTTATTAATGCACTAGCAGCTGTTTAAACATATAATGACAGATTCAACACTGCCAAATAATTACAACTGTCTCCTCCGGGTGATGTACCAACCATCCTTCTTTTGGTTTTGTGTTAACCATTTTGGTGCTTGTCTCTATGAGAGCATAGCATCTGCTTCCGCTCACACTCCTCTAAGTTCTATGCCAACCCAATGGCCCAGGAAAGCAGGGGTAAATCAAAAAGGAGGGATACTGTGCACACATCACCCCCTTTGTCTGAAAAGGGATGAGAAGAAGGTGAATAGCATTACTTGCCTCTGGTTATTTAAGCCTGCAAATGACACCCCACCACTCCTGTAGTCTCAGGATGTAACTCTCTCCAGTCTAGCAAAGAGGCTTTCTAGGCTTGGGCACCAAGATGGCTGCTGCAGTCAAGCTTTTGTAATGGAAAGATTTCACTCAATTTTTTATACAGACTTTGAACCATCTTTTTTCAGGTAAATATCTAAGGCTGTTAGATTGTTCTAAAGTCTGCTTTGTGTGTCTTACATGTTACATTTTATATTCTCAGCAAAGGTAAAGTGATACAGGAAAGCTGAAACTGAATTATCAACTTGTGCAACTGCAAAAAATGCATTTTGGAAAAGTAAGAACAACCAAGACTGCACTTTACTAAGCTATAAATATATTTTGGTAGTTCTTATAGAGTGTAGCTGGCTATTTGATGTAGCACTTCTGAAATATCTTTTGTGCCATTAAAGCAAAGTGTGATATAAAGAGGCTGGAAAGAAATCCAAACCTAGAGATTTTCATCAGCCTGCCATCTTTCATTTTGTAAATCTATCTGCTTTTAATGTAGAGAGAGACTTTTTTTGTCTGAGGACAGTGAGCTTAACGAATTATTGATAGCAGTGTCATGGCTGCAAGATGGCATTGTACAGGATAATAGATGAAGCCAGCTGGTTCCAATTTAATATTTCTTTCTTGCCATTTGAGACAGATTTGTGAGCATGGTGCTGAAACGCTAACAACCATTGCCTCTGAGACTAATGATGAGCTCTTTTTCTGTTTTATTTTCCAGCGGAGCTTCCTGGGTTGCACTACTTTCAAAGTAGGGGACTTACTGAAGTCAGAAGAACAAAAGTTAACCCTCAGCCTGCGGTACGTCTCTGTAGCCTTTTTCTAACCTCTATGAATGAATAATCAGTGGCATTTACAGGAAATCATGTTCTGTGATGAAAATGCAAAAAAGAGCAAATAGTAGTTCGTCTGAGTTATGAGTGGCAATAACCTTGGCACTTACTGCTGTTTAACACAAGGTCTGAGTTAAGCTCCAATTAAAGAGCACAGATCCTTTTGTTGACATTTTAGAATGAAGAAAACTGCATTATATGATAATATAGCTCCTTTGAGGCAAAATGCACTGCATACCATGAGAAAGTGCACTTTTAAATTACAGCACAGACAATTGCATTTAATTTAAAACAAACTTACACTAAACACTTTTTGAATAGCAGACATACCTCTCAACTCTCCAGATTTTCACAGAATGTTCAGATTTTTGCCTCATGTATTTGGTCTATTTCTCATAAAATTGTGTTTTTTTGGTGAATCACTGGCAAATCATTGAGGTCTGAAGTCATAAAATAATTGCATATAATGAGTTTCAGACCCCATATCCTTCAGAAAATTCATGCTAGTGCAAAACCTGTTATTTTATCAAGTTTCTAAGTTTGTAAGCGCAATATTTAAAAAGTGTCCATATTTTTGGGCCTTTGACTCTCTTTTTATTTATGGCTTTGTCCAGATTTTTTGTTCTAAGAGGTTGAGAGGTATGATAGCAAAAATATTGAGTGATGCAGAAATGCAATTAAGAAGAATGATATGTGTATACTTTTATTTTCCAAGTATAGTATGAAAGTGTAGTGATGCTGTGCATTTGTTTGTAAAAAGATAATGTTATCAATGTTGTTTGCAAACATACATTTTTTAAGATGAGTTTTCATCTCTCTCTTTTTTTTTTAACCAATGGGTCTTTTTGATGGATGCAGTCAAACGTTTACTACTTTTCAGAGTGCCAGTGCTACTTGATTTACTTTGTTTCTATGCAAGGATAATTAAGATAGACCATGTAGAAAGAAAGGGTGAAAGCTAGTCTGTCAAGAGTTCTGTCATTCAGTATTAGTATCATGCTGGCAAGGCTGAATGACTTCTCCTGGTCAATTAATTTGTTAGGAAAATATTGCTCAAAGTAAAAAAGCAAAATATGATACTGTGGTAGAACTTATATTGGGGAGTGCTATGTATTCTGATTTTGTTATTGGTGGAATGAGAAAGAATTGGGATTAAATTTATTATATGGTATGACGATGTTTGGAGGTCCCACATATAACAGTAGGGTTTCACAGCTGGTAAACGGGAGAGATAACCTAGATACTCTGAAGATTTATGTCACACTTTCTTGAAGCTATGTTTCCAAAGTAAAGGGGAAATGTGTGCTGTAAGCTCCGGGTCCAGAGACTGAAGTTTCACTGTGACTGAATATGTTTTTGCTGGATAAATGGAACATTCTGATTAATTATTGCCACACTATTGCATTTCAAGTAACAGTTTTAGATGCAGCTTAATAGAAAGATTGTTGAGCTTCTGTTGTGATTATCATGTGCTTATGAATCATGTTGTAATACATGAGACATTGGACCAAAGACCAAAGAGTTGAGTGCTGAACCTTTCCATTACATGGATGGAAAGACTTATCAACTTCACTTTATCTGGTGTGAGTATAAGTGTGGGATGGGAAGATGTCTTTAAATTTGATAACTGTTTTTTCCTCAGCGTGTCTTGATGGAAAATTGTGACAGTTTAACATATTTTCATTATTGACATGATATGTTTAATCAGTTTATAAACAAATGGAATAGATGAGGGAGCAACTTCAGAGTTGATGCATCTGCAAACCCCATACTTATGTATCTCCTGCATATTCACAAGTCAAACAGTACTAGAAGTACAAGGACTAAAGATCTGAATTTTGTCTGTGACTTAAACAGAACATGCTAGAGAGACAGATATGTGTCCCAGAGACTGGCCCTACAATGGAGCAGGCTTCCCATCCATGTGAAGTTGAGTTTATCTATTACTCAAATTTAAGTGCAACCTAGACCACTGGATGGGCAATAAGACATTTACACCAGGCCTGGCACCCATGTCCCTTATGGACAGAGATAGCTTATAAATGTGTGCCCCTCAATGCTCAATCTCCTATTTGAATACAGGGTATCATTATTCTTTCTGAAAAAGTTGGCTAGGCTTAATAAGCCCCCCCCCCCCCCGGTCGTTAGTCTAGTAACGATCTCTGATTCGATAAACAGGTTAAAGTGCAAAATGCTGTAAATTTCAATACTGAAGAAAATTCACTTTTCTTATAAATGAAAAAATGCCCTGGGTATATGGGGAATATTTTTGTCTTCTGCATTAATAACCACCAGTGCTTGACTGGATGCTGAAAGGCATATGTCCTTTGTACTTGTGCCTGATAATGCCCCTTATCATATGCAACATAAACTCAACATGTTTGTAAAAAAAAAGTAAAATTGGTTTAATGCAATTCAAAAAGCAAAAGCCAGTAATTGTAAGTAGTTTGCTACTCAAGTGCAAGCTGTCTGTGTTGAATGACAATAAGGGTGTGAAGGAGCAACTTGCAGAGTTCAGCCTACAGTGCCAAGTGGCATACATCTGGCTTACCTAGTACTGCATGGGAAGATTACTAGTACGTGCTGCACAAGTTATAGGTTCATAGGTTCATACTAGGCTATCTGCCCTAGGGCATTTATAAGCCTAGCCAGAGTGTGTTTGGCTTTCGCCACCCTTTTTAAATTAATTTTGCTATGCCCTTTTTCGAGGTTAGTATACTGTGCCTCTGTCTATCAGTGACACAGAAGTGATACCCAGGGTAAACCTACGATCTCCCATCCACTCATCAAGATTCCTCTTGAAGAGAGTCAGTGAGGGACTCTGCCTAACCTGGACTGGGATTTTATTCCAGAGTGAAGGGAGCCTCTGGGTTATGAATCTGTCCCTCCAGCATGTCCTATTTATTTCAGTGCTGAGGTTCAAGTCTCTCGAGCGCATAGTTCGATGGGATTTGGATTTTCTGAGGTGCAGCATGTGCATTAATTCCCGGTTGGACATGGCTTTATATGTCAGGCACAGATCGCCTCTGAGCAGGCGGTATGCCACTGAGTGGAGCTGGAGTTTCTTTAACCGGGCAGCATATGGCATCTGTTTGAGCCCTTTGATCCTCTTGGTGAGGTACTTTTGGGGTCTTTCCAGTTGCTGCAGGTGTCTGGTAAGGTACATCCCAAAATGAGACCAAACTGCACAGTGCACAAAGTTATGTAGTGGCTATAGCTGTGATGCTTTGAGCAGCTATAGTTCTTAGGTTTATAGGATGATACTAGGCTATTGGCCTGGAGGCCCTTATAACCCTAGCCAAGAATTTCACCCATGTTCCCACAAAGGCAGCACCTGTTTCCCCTGTCCAGACACAGGTGGGATTCCAAGGGTGTATTTTCTGTTTCCCATCCAGTCATCCAGGTTCCTGTTAAAGAAGGCTAGTGGGGATTCCACAGATGGGGGAGTCTTTGAGACACAAATCTATCCCACCAACAAGTTCTATTAATGTCACAGACCAGGTTGAGGCCTTGAGTGCAGGCTGCACGAGTGGAGTTTATTATTTTTACGTACTTATTTACTTACTTAGGGTTCTAATCTGAAGACATGGGATGCTTGATTGTGAACCACACCCCAGCCTTGATGTCAGGAACAAATTTCACTTCAATGAGTATGCCAAACTAGGGAGGACTTTGTCAGGCCTTGTTGTAGCTCCTCACAGCACACCAAAGACCTTCTCTTTTCATGATGTCTCCATTTGAATCTCTCTTTGTCAGCCAGTGCTGTCATTCATGGGTAGATGCTGCTGAGCCATAACTCATAGCTTATAGATCCTAACCCAGCGTGTGCATTTTTACTTATTTCTGGAATGGTCAGCTGTTATGCAGCTTGGTTACTAGATTATTGTCAACCAGCCCTAGAAGCCTCCATGTAAAAGTAAAGGAAATTAACCGTATTGCAGAGTCCTGCTACTGAGACCTTCATGTTAGAAATTTGGAACAAGAAGTCTTTCCTTTGTTTTCCTGTAGCTCTAATGTATATACCACACTACTGCTATAACTCTACAGTGGTGTCTGTACATTATTGTAAGTTTCATGCTACTCTCAGTGGTAACCAAACCTTGTGTATAGCCATAACTTTGTAGTGGTGATTAAATATCAATGTCTACACCACACGACTGTCATAACTTTGGAATGGTGACCAAACTTTGTGTATAGCCATAACTTTGTAGTGGTGATTAAATATCCATGTGTACACCAAACGTCTGTCATAACTTTGGAATGGTGACCAAACCTTTTGTATAGCCATAACTGTGTAGTGGTGATTAAATATCAATGTCTACACCACACGACTCTCATAACTTTGCAGTGGTGACCAAACCTTGTGTATAGCTATAACTTTGTAGTGGTGATTAAATATCAATGTATCCACCACACGACTGCCATGACTTTGCAGTGGTGACTAAATCTTGTGTATAGCCATAACTTTGTAGTGGTGATTAAATATCAGTGTATACACCACACGACTGTCATAACTTTGCAGTGGTGACCAAACCTTGTGTATAGCCATAACTTTGTAGTGGTGATTAAATATCAATGTATACACCACACGACTGTCATAACTTTGCAGTGGTGACCAAACCTTGTGTATAGCCATAACTTTGTAGTGGTGATTAAATATCACTGTATACACCACACAACTGTCATAACTTTGCAGTGGTGACCAAACCTTGTGTATAGCCATAACTTTGTAGTGGTGATTAAATATCAATGTATACACCACACGACTGTCATAACTTTGGAATGGTGACCAAACCTTGTGTATAGCCATAACTTTGTAGTGGTGATTAAATATCAGTGTATACACCACACAACTGTCATGACTTTGCAGTGGTGACCAAACCTTGTGTATAGCCATAACTTTGTTGTGGTGATTAAATATCAATGTATACACCACACAACTGTCATAACTTTGCAGTGGTGACCAAACCTTGTGTATAGCCATAACTTTGTAGTGGTGATTAAATATCAATGTATACACCACACGACTGTCATAACTTTGGAATGGTGACCAAACCTTGTGTATAGCCATAACTTTGTAGTGGTGATTAAATATCAGTGTATACACCACACAACTGTCATGACTTTGCAGTGGTGACCAAACCTTGTGTATAGCCATAACTTTGTTGTGGTGATTAAATATCAATGTATACACCACACAACTGTCATAACTTTGCAGTGGTGACCAAACCTTGTGTATAGCCATACCTTTGTAGTGGTGATTAAATATCAATGTATACACCACACGACTGTCATGACTTTGCAGTGGTGACCAAACCTTATGTATAGCCATAACTTTGTAGTGGTGATTAAATATCAATGTATACACCACACGACTGTCATGACTTTGCAGTGGTGACCAAACCTTGTGTATAGCCATAACTTTGTAGTGGTGATTAAATATCAGTGTCTACACCACACGACTGTCATAACTTTAGAATGGTGACCAAACCGTGTGTATAGCCATAACTTTGTAGTGGTGATTAAATATCAATGTCTACAACACACGGCTGTCATAACTTTGGAATGGTGACCAAACCTTGTGTATAGCCATACCTTTGTAGTGGTGATTAAATATCAATGTCTACAACACACGACTCTCATAACTTTGCAGTGGTGACCAAACCTTGTGTATAGCCATAACTTTGTAGTGGTGATTAAATATCAATGTATACACCACACGACTGCCATGACTTTGCAATGGTGACCAAACCTTGTGTATAGCCATAACTTTGTAGTGGTGATTAAATATCAATGTGTACACCACATGACTGTCATAACTTTGCAGTGGTGACCAAACCTTGTGTATAGCCATACCTTTGTAGTGGTGATTAAATATCAATGTATACACCACACGACTGTCATAACTTTGCAGTGGTGACCAAACCTTGTGTATAGCCATAACTTTGTAGTGGTGATTAAATATCAATGTATACACCACACAACTGTCATAACTTTGCAGTGGTGACCAAACCGTATGTATAGCCATAACTTTGTAGTGGTGATTAAATATCAATGTATACACCACACAACTGTCATAACTTTGCAGTGGTGACCAAACATTGTGTATAGCCATAACTTTGTAGTGGTGATTAAATATCAATGTATACACCACACGACTGTCATGACTTTGCAGTGGTGACCAAACCTTGTGTATAGCCATAACTTTGTAGTGGTGATTAAATATCAATGTATACACCACACGACTGTCATGACTTTGCAGTGGTGACCAAACCTTGTGTATAGCCATAACTTTGTAGTGGTGATTAAATATCAGTGTATACACCACACGACTGTCATGACTTTGCAGTGTTGACCAAACCTTGTGTATAACCATAACTTTGTAGTGGTGATTAAATATCAATGTATACACCACACGACTGTCATAACTTTGCTGTGGTGATCAAACCTTCTGTATAGCCATAACTTTGTAGTGGTAATTAAATATCAATGTATACACCACACGGATGTCATAAGTGGTGACCAAACATTGTGTATAGCCGTAACTTTGTAGTGGTGATTAAATATCAATGTATATATCACACGACTGTCATAACTTTGCAGTGGTGACCAAACATTGTGTATAGCCATAACTTTTTAGTAGTGATTAAATATCAATGTATACACCACACGACTGTCAAAACATTGTAGCGGTGACTAAACATTAATCTGCACACCACACGACTGCCATAATTTTGTAGCAGTGACTAAAATTAATGTGTATGCCACACAACTGCCATAACTTTGTAGTGGTGACTAAACATTAATATTTACATCACACTATCACCATAACTTCACTGCAGTGACTGAGTGTATGGATATATGGAGAAAAGGAGTGACCAATATTTATTGCTACCACTATTTGGCCAAAGCCTTCTGGTGTGTATAACATAGCCAGAGGTAGAAGACGTTTGTGCCACAGCCCTTTTAGTTTCACTGAACACAGCAGATGTTCTGATGCTCTCTTAGCATTTTCATGTCTTGTTTAATGGCAGGGGTAATGCACAGCCTTAACATGCCTTAGGTGGGTGAGGAATCTCCTGAAATGTACACTAGTCATTGAGACAAATGATACTCATTTGTCAAATGTACTATAATCAACACAACACAGCACTTCTCCACATAGTACTTGAATTGCAACACTAAATAACAGCTTGAGACTTCAGTTACAGAAATGTGTTACACTGCTGTACTGCTTACATCTTATAGAAGCATCCATACATTATTTCCTTTGAACAGTGTTATAGTTTGTTTTGCTTTAACTGATCCCAACAAGAGAAATGGGAAAAAATGGTGCTACAGAATGTCACAGTTAAAATCAATTGTTATCAGACTTGGTTCTGGTAGCTTTGCATGGAGATCATGTCTTTGTAATATAGATCTGACTTGAATGTTGAGAGCTTTACTTCTACAAGACTTTCCTTTCAATGATGAACACAGTGAGCATGTGATCCTGCTCTTCTGTTTGAAGGAAAAGGATTCTGCAGTGTCAGTGCTCCTGTTTTTAAATGGTCTGCCCTAATAAATGGTTCCTACAGTGCAATGGTCAACCAGTAACTGGCTGTGAGAAAGACATTGAAATGCCTACATAACACAATTTTATCTCCAGGGACAAATAGTGAGATGACTTTAGAGGGATTTTCCACCATAGATGGAAAGCACTTGGTGCACCAGGAGTTGAATTTGCACTGCACCTAAGAATGATTCTGAAAGAATCATGTTTCTCCTGATATAAAATTTCTACAACCTGTTCATTTGAACTGGAACTTAAGAACTTGACAGCTGTCCCTTAAAAGGATTCTTGAATCTTAACCTCTTTTGCAAATTGCCATGTATCAAATATTATAACAGAGTGAAACTCCTGTTCAGCCAGGCTAGGGGTTCAGTGTGTGTGCGGTGTGGTGCAAGGCTTCAGCCCTTTGTTTTCAGTGGTACATTGTTGTCAGTTTTTAAATGGGAAATAAATGATGTGCAAGTGATAGGTACATGTCAAGCCTTTCTCACAGATCTTCTGGATAGAGTAAAAGTGCTTCCTTAGTTTTCCTGTCCTCAGAACTTCCAGTACCTGTTCTGTAGGTCAGAAAAGTTAATTTCTTCCTTCTAGTTACGTGTGTTACATTAAGTATAAGAACCATGGAAAGACCGAAACACGGTCTAAAGCTTTAACAGATGCAAGATAGTATTTGAAGAAAACATTTTGCATTAGGTGCTCTGATCTACTACACCTTGTTAGATTTATTTTTTTATTAGATTTGTTAGATTTATTTTCTCTATCAGGCATTTGTAAAGTAAAAAGAGAATTCATATAGAGGGACGTAATTTCAGTACACTACACAATTAAACTGAAGGCATTCATTCTTCTGGGCGAAGTAACTTCTATTCTTAGGTCATTTTGTAGTCAGAACAGCAAATACCATATAGCACAGTTTGACGTTCAAGCTACATATTGTTGGTTGATGTCATGGACTTACACATTCTAAGGAATGGCTATTGGAAGGAAGTGAACCGCGACTTACAAGTGGAAGAAATGTCACTTATTTTAAGATGCGTGTTACCTAGCTTAGAGCATGTTCCTGGCACGGTAATATAAAACTGCCTTCCATAGGTGAGAAATAGAAATGTTGAAGTGATATCTTGCATTCCTTTATTTTTCACTGGATATTAATCAGAATAATGATATGAAATTCTGCGAGGTATTAAGAACTGCTATAACACTGGCAGCACAGTGACATATACTAAGTAAATAGTGATTAGCAAGGGAAGTATGTGTATAAGTAAGTGTGTGTGTGTGTGTGTGTGTGTGTGTGTGTGTGTGTGTGTGTGTGTGTGTGTGTGTGTGTGTGTGAGTGTTTCACGTTGATTGTGTGTATATGTGGGTGTTGAACCCACATGAATTAAGTGTCAAGTTTTGGTACAGTGTATTGTAAGTATCTCTTGTTAAAGAATGTATGACATCCTATTTAGAGGACTGCTTTAAACAGCAGCTACTTTGACTCATTGCTGTACTTCAGTTTCTTCCGATTTCAGCCTTCTAGAAGGATACCATCAACAGTAGCTCCAGACAAGGAAAGGATGTTGAAAAAATTATTCTGCCTGCGTTCAGCCTCTGGCAGTGAGGCGGGCTTTCACTGAAAGATCAATTTGTGTTACTCTCAGTCTCTCGGTATAATTGCTTACTTACCGTTGTGCAGGTTCATATCTGTAGCTAAAAAGATATGCATATTTTCCTGGTAATTACTATCCCAACACAGCTTGCTCATAGGCACTTTCTGAGAATTAAGAGGGAGGCATGTGAGTCCTGGATAAGTGTAATCTATTCTTAACCTGGGAGAAAATATGGCTGAATGGAGTTTGAACTTCATTAATTGAAAACAGTGATTTTTTTTTTTTATTTTATGAAGTACATCTTTTAGACTGTAAACCTAAAAATGAAGCTGCCCTTTATTAAATGTATAATACCAGGAGGCTATTGCATTTTCATTTCGAATTCATCAAACAATCAACGTAACCACTTTATTCAGATAACTTTTGTTTTATACATTCATGTTCAGATGCATACTGTAATAAACAGCCTGGGGGTGCTGTATGTAGTGAGCATGGAGCAGTACATTATTTTCTTATTAGATTTACTAATGTTGTCTAACTAATGTTGTTTAGTGGAGTTTATTAGTAGCACAAAGTGGTATGTGAATCACTGTCAGAAATGCTTGATGTCATTCAGGCATATATAGCCAAGAGTAACTGATTCAAATTTCAGTGCAAAAATAAAATAAATGATAATAAATTAAAGGCAATTATGTAGTTTTATTTTTATCCTTTAACACTAGCATGGTCTGCAAAGTAAATTAACATGGCAGGCTTGTAAAATCATTACTTTTCATGAATAAGAACCCCCTGTCATGCACTGTGAGAGTGATAGCAGTTTTATTCATTGCCTGATGCCAACTTTACCTGATTTCAGGCTTGCTGGAGCCAGATCTTATCCAGAAAACAGCATAAGTAAGAGAAATGGTACTGGATGAAACACCAGTCCACTAAGGATACACGAGCAGACATACATGCACACCTCACTCAACTACAGAGAGTTTAGAAGAACTGCAAATCTATATATTGTCATGCCTTTGGGTGTAATTGTAAAATAACAAACCCATGTACATGCGCACAGATAGTACATGCAGACTCCACACAGACACACACATCCTAGCATTGATGTGAGTCACAGAATCAAGCAATCTGAGATAACAGTGCTTGCAGCTGTATTTCCTGTGATGCTTTCCTGCTAGATTATGGAAAGAATAGATCAAAAATACTTTGACTACTTTTGCAGTATATTTCATTCCCTGCAGAAAACATCTTTATGGTTGGTAGTAGTAAATGATTTGACTGCTGTTATACCACTTATATAATTACAAAATGATTTTCTATTTCCTTGCCATCAGCTGGTAACCCCGTCTCCATATATTACTTTGTCCACTTTATTGAATATTAGTAGTAATCCATTTAACAAAAAATTATCAAGTTGATGTACTTAGACATTGTAGCCACACACTATAATATCTATTTTCCTGTTATAAAGAAGCTAAACCATGATATTCCTACAAGATTTTTTTTGTGTTTTGGCTGAGTTAGAAAGGTTATATTTTGAATGTAAAGATACACAGTTATGAACTTTATGTCTCTAAATAATGTATCGCAATGTAGTTCAACTTCATTCCTTTTACATACCTCAGTTATACTTGGGTTATTCTGTAAGTTAATAGTGACAGTATAATTGGTTAAGAAGAATTTTGTGTTAGAATTATTAGCATTTTTGATGTTTTGAACTGAAAGTAGTGCTTGTGTGATAAGAGCTAACCTGTAAGTAAAATGATATGAAACCTCTGTATAACACTTTCAAGAGAGAGAGAGAGAGAGAGATGAAGTATGTTCACTCATTTCAGTGGATTCATGATAAACTGTTTGAAGTTACTTAGTAAACCTTTGACTGAAATGGTTGTTACTGTACTATTTTATAAGCATATATGTGTAAAAATGTAAAAATGTATGTATATGTATATATAAACACACTCACAAACACACACACACACACACGTATATAAAATGCGGCCGAGGTGGTGCAGTGGTTAGCATTATCACCTCACAGCAAGAGGTTTTCCTGTTCAATTCCTGGCTGGAGTACCTTCTCTTTGGAGACTGCATGTCCTCCCTGCAGTTGCGTGGGTTTCTTCTGGGTGCTCCAGTTTCCTCACACACTAGGTGGATTGGATACTCTAAATTGGCTATAGGTGCGAGTGCATATATGAGTGAGTGGTACAGACAAACTACCGCGGCAGGGCTAGCCACCCAGCGGTGTAAACCTTGACTCAAGGTGATTGTCACTGTTGAAGTGACGCCTCGACTCCATGTGCAAAATGGGAAAAAAGGGTTGAGGATGGATGGATGGATGGATGGATGGATGGATGGCTGTATGTATAGAGGTATGATCAGAGAACGATGCCCTGCATAGAGCTTTATTTGTTCAATGGATCTCAAGCTGTAGAAAACAAAGTGTAAATGCCTTTGAAAGAACTTAAAACAGTAAATATAAAAAATATAAAATAACCAACAAAGCTCACAAAGTAGTCACCCAGCAGAAGCAAGATAATCTAAGGGGTAAATATCCCAAAAAAGTGTATAAGTCCATCTGTGAAATTGTAAAGTTCATTACAAATGAATTAAAAGGCAAAGCACTTTTGTTCCTAAAATCGTGGGACTTCATCAGAACAGTAAAACAGTTCCTACTGGGTCAAAGTACATTCTGAAAGCTTATTACACTATCATATGGTCATCATTAAGTAATTAAATTTAAAAAGGTTTTGATTGAATTAAAAGCATAAATCGTTAAACTTGTAGAAAACATCCCATTAAAAGTTAAAACCTCTGTAAAATACAAAAATAAAATTAGTATAAAAGCGGGGATAAAAAATGAGTATAAAAAAACTGCCTTCTTATTTAAAACGTACACAACCTAGTAAGTCAAAAAGTAATAAAAATCCAACAGTGAACACATGTGGCAATATGAAGTGTCCAGATTATGAAAGTAGCATTATAACTCGTGTTCTGACTTTTAAGATAGGTAGAATAGACAGATTTTAATTTAAACCCGGTGGAGCTGTGGCATTTAGTTTTAATTGCCACTGTAATTTTCGTCTCTCAATTTCTAACTCCCGCGAGCCTTACCTGGGATTCTTTGGAGTAATATCAAGGATACAAAATCTAAATTCAATGAACCCCCTGACAAACCAATGTGTGTTTAAAAAGGGCGTTATTTAAATTCTGCAGATATCAGCCTCACAAAACCTAAGCCAATTCATTGACAATATGCTTAATATGTGGAAAAGCATATCTAGTTCTCCAGGACAGAGAAAGAGAGAAGCAAAGCCATGTAGAACATCTATAACATGACACATTTCCCTGAAGTCTTGGGAGATGCAGATTGAACCTGTATTGCTAGGTAAGATCCTACTGGATCAAGAAGGGATGCAGTACACAACCAGGAAGAGCTTCCACTCCTTGGCCTTCCAGGTGGTTTGTAATACCCAGAGCATTATTTATAATATTCCCATGTGCTACTTGGGCAGTTAACATGAGTCACACATTTGGCAGAAGTTTAATCTATATGAATTTCTCCTTTGAGGGGACTTCCTAGAGAGTTACCTGGATGGTAATTGCATACACATATCACATAGACAGGTATATACAGACAAGTACTATGCAATTATGGATCAGCCTGTATATATGTTCACTGTGTGCAGCAGGTGATACTGGAAATGACCTAGGGCTCTGGTTGGTGAATCTGATGTGCAAGCCTCAGAAAATGAAGGAGATAGCCTGTAACACAGCCCAGGCAGAAATCTGAAACACAGTGGAGTAGGTATTCTAAATACTGAGGGGATGCTACTGATGTTTAGATACCTCAAGAGAGGTACTTCATTATGTTATGGGCACGTGCAGCAACATATGTGTTTTGTGTCTGCCATGCTGCATAACGTGGTACTGTGTAAACAGATAGTGCAGCATGTGAACATCAGGGTATAGCTTGACACACAAGTCATAGCATCAGGAAAAGAGCAGAATGGAGAGTCAGGAGAGGAACGTATAGCAGCAGAACCATAGCTATAGCAGAAACATTAGCAGTACATTGCAGAAAAGGGCAAAGAAGTGGCATGTGGTGCACGTCTAGGAGGGCCATGACACAGACAAAAATTTGCAGCATATAATGATGCATGCAGTATCACACCCAGAATGCAATGCAATACATGCACTGGCCCTGCTGTGCATCAGATATCATCATACCCATATAAGTTAGGAGGTGGACAGAACACAGTCATAATCAATTACAAAGGCTAAGAAGAGACAGAAACAGGTGATTGCAGCACTTTAATGTGGGATAGATTAATTGGAAGTGAACACAGGATCCACATACTCTGGGAGTTTGTGTGGTGTCAGGGATAATTTCCTGCAGTGGTAAGTCATGCTGCCATAACATGACTGTTTCAGTGTGCACTGTGCTGCTGGGGATAGATTTAGTCATGGCAGAGAAAGGGTAAAACTATGTGGCCATGCACACCCTGGTGAGGTGTTCCATGTGATGACTGAGGAGTAGTGTCACCATCAACCTGAATAATGTCGACAACCAGGGGTTAAGGACTGTGTGCCTGCAGGTAACACTGAAGCCATTAAACCTGGTGGAGCTGTGGCATTTAGTTTTAATTGCCACTGTAATTTTCGTCTCTCAGTGTTGTTTGTGGTCTGCTGTTGGATGGCCTTTGTCCAACCACCTCACATTTGCAGCTTCTCACAGCCACAGACTGTATTGGCCTGTGGAGGCAGACTGGATGTCAGTTGCAGTGCGCTTCATGGATGGACCTATTGAGGCAACATTTGCTCCAGTAACTTCAGCAGTACTGTTTGCTCCCAGTCACCATACTCCAGGCCATGTGCAGTTGGTTTATGCCCTTCCACAAGCCATGGAGCACACCAACCATGGCTTGTGGGAGAGCATGAACCACGATCCATGGAGTACACCAACCATCTCCCCTAAGCTATGCATAGCAGCTCTCAGTCCCTGGATCACTCACCTGAAAATTCACTGGTTGATTCTGGAAGTCATAGATGTACCATTGACAGTTCTATTTTCATGTCCAGACTGTACCCTCTTGTGCCTCTCCCATTTGGTGGGTATGCCTGCATCAGAGGCAATGCACATGCCAAATGCTGTGGAGATTGGGGACAAAAGTGGAGCCCTGTGGCACAGTCTTCATCTGCTGCCAAGGCTGTGTACTCAGCCAGCACCTCTACTGGGGCATTTGTAAAGGTGCAAATGGGTAAAACTCTCCCCATTTTGTGTTGTAGGCATTGTCATTGTTCCATTAGACCATGCCACTTACATGTTGCCGTCATTATCAACCACAGATGTCCTGATTACTTCAGCCCTGTGTTGTCCTTTTGCGCTGGACCCTCCACCAGTGGAACCTCTTAAGGCATGAATACACATATCACCAGAGTCAACCCACACCCATATGCCCCCATATCTCCAAAGGGAATATATGCATTACATATAAAAATAGTGCTGTAGAACACACTGAAGGATATACTTTTTATGTAGGATGCTGTAAACCAAAGGTGACTGGAAGGATAGAGATGCAAGTGGGTGTTTGCTGCCAGGCCTACTCATCTACATCTCTATGAACTGCTTTTGTACTAGTGGTTTGCACTCTATGTTGAGCCTGTCTGTTGTAATGTCCCATGTTTTTTCATTTACATGAAGTAACATATTAGTAACTCTTCATAGCATCTGTTGTAGAGACTTGATATGGCTGCCCATGGAATTCACATTCTGCATCAGTCCCTGACAGGTCTTGCCCCAGTAATGCTTCTCTGCAAAACCTTTGCTTAGGAGGTGCACCCCCACATGTTTGGAATAACAATTCCATCTCCAGGGTAATGAACGTTTCTAGGCATTGCTTCCTTTGAGTGGCCATGTCTGTACCTGCACAACTGAGGACAAAAAACATAAGTCATCAGGTACAAATGCGATGTTATGTCATGCACAGAAATGTCACTGTGGCCACAACCACCTTTAATGGGCCTGATTAACAGCTACAGTTAATGTTCTTTACTGTCTGACTCCTCTTTAGGTACATGCATCTGGGGATGCACAAGCCAGTGCATTTCTTTGTGCCGGTCCCAAGCCCGGATAAATGGGGAGGGTTGCATCAGGAAGGGCATCCGGTGTAAGATTTTGCCAAATCATACATGCAGACAACAGTACAGATATACATGCCAGATCAGTTGAGGCCCAGGTTAACAATGACCACCATCAGTATTGTTGGCCAACAGGGTGCTAGCGGAAATTGGGCTGCTGTTGGCTGAAGGAGGAGAAGAGGGGGAAGGCATGCTCGAAGGCAGGTAAAGGCTAGGACTGTGATAGTGAGGGTCGGAACTTTGAATTTTGACACTTTGACTGGTATAGGGAGAGAGCTAGCTGATATGATGGACCGAAGGAAGGTTGGTATATTGTGTGTGCAAGAGACCAGATGGAAGGGGAGCAAGGCTAGGTGTATCACAGGTGGGTTCAAATTGTTTTATCATGGTGTGGATCGGAGGAGAAATGGCGTAGGCATTATCCTGAAGGAACAGTATGCTAAGAGTGTTTTGGAGGTGAAAAGAGTGTCGGATAGAGTGATGTTTATGAAGCTGGAAATTAATGGTGTAATGATGATTGTTGTTAGTGCATATGCTCCACAAGTTGGGTGTGCGATGGATGAGAAAGAAAAATTTTGGAGTGAGTCGGATGAAGTGGTGATGACTGTACCCAAGGGTGAGAGACTGGTGATTGGAGCAGATTTCAATGGGCATATTGATGAAGGGAACAGAGGGGATGAGGAAGTGATGGGTAGGTATGGTGTTAAGCAAAGGAATGCAGAAGGTCAGATAGTAGTGGATTTTGCGAAAAGGATGGACATGGCTGTGATGAATATGTATTTTAACAAGAGGGAGGAGCATAGGGTGACATACAAGAGTGGAGGAAGATGCACACAGGTGGATTATATCTTATGTAGAAGGGCTAGTCTGAAGGAGATTGGAGACTGTAAAGTGGTGGCAGGGGAAAGTGTAGTTAGGCAGCACAGGATGGTGGTTTGTAGGATGACATTGGTGATCAAGAAGAGGAGGATGAGTGTGAGGGCAGCACCAAGGATCAAATGGTGGAAATTGAAAAATGGTAAATGTGAGGTGATGTTCAGGGAAGAGTTAAGACAGGCACTGGGTGGCAGTGAAGAGTTACCGAATAGCTGGGTAACTACAGCAGAGCTAGTAAGAGAGATGGCTAGAAAGGTGCTTGGTGTGACATCTGGGAAGAGGAAGGAGGACAAGGAGACCTGGTGGTGGAATGAAGAAGTACAGGAGAGTATACAGAGAAAGAGGTTGGCGAAGAAGAAGTGGGATTGTCAGAGAGATGAAAGTAGACAAGAGTATAAGGAGATGAGGTGCATGGCAAAGAGAGAGGTGGCGAAGGCTAAGGATAAGGCATATGAAGAGTTGTATTAAAGGTTGGACACTAAGGAGGGAGAAAAGGACCTGTGCTGATTGGCTAGACAGAGGGTCCGAGCTAGTAAAGATGTGCAGCAGGTAAGGGTGATAAAGGATAATGAGGGAAATGTACTCACAAGCAAGGAGAATGTGTTGAGCAGATGGAAAGAGTACTTTGAGGGGCTGATGAATGAAGAGAATGAGAGGGAGAGAAGGTTGGATGATGTGTGGATAGTGAATCATGACATGCATTGGATTAGCAAGGAGGAAGTAAGGATAGCTATGAAGAGGATGAAGAATGGAAAGGCTGTTGGCCCAGATGACATACCTGTGGAAGCATGGAGGTGTTTAGGTGAAATGGCAGTGGAGTTTTTAACTAGATTGTTTAATGAAATCTTGGAAAGTGAGAGGTTGCCTGAGGAATGGAGAAAAAGTGTTTTGGTACCAATTTTTAAGAATAAGGGTGATGTGCAGAGCTGTAGTAACTACAGAGGGATTAAATTGATCAGTCACAGCATGAAGTTATGGGACAGAGTAGTGGAAGCTAGGTTAAGAAGGGAGGTGATGATTAGTGATCAGCAGTATGGTTTCCTGCCAGGAAAGAGCACTACAGATGCGATGTTTGCTCTGAAAGTGTTGATGGAGAAGTACAGAGAAGGTCAGAAGGAGTTGCATTGTGTCTTTGTGGACTTAGAGAAAGCATATGACAGTGTGCCTAGAGAGGAGTTGTGGTATTGTATGAGGAAGTCGGGAGTGTCAGAGAAGTATGTAAGAGTGGTACAGGATATGTACGAGGGTAGTGTGACAGCGGTGAGGTCTGCAGTGGGAGTGACGGATGCGTTTAAGGTGGAGGTGGGATTACATCAAGGATCATCTCTGAGCCCTTTCTTATTTGCAGTGGTGATGGGCAGGTTGACATACGAGATCAGACAGGAGTCCCCGTGGACTATGATGTTTGCAGATGACATTGTGATCTGTAGTGAGAGTAGGGAACAGGGGGAGGAGACCCTGGAGAGGTGGAGATATGTTCTAGAGAGAAGAGGAATGAAGATCAGCAGGTCTAAAACAGAATATATGTGTGTGAATGAGAGGGAGGATAGAAGAATGGTGAGGATGCAGGGAGTAGAGGTAGTGAAGGTGGATGAGTTTAAATACTTGGGATCAACAGTTCAGAGTAATGGTGAGTGTGGAAGAGAGGTGAAGAAGAGAGTACAGGCAGGATGGAGTGGGTGGAGAAGAGTGTCAGGAGTGATTTGTGACAGACGAGTACCAGTAAGAGTGAAAGGGAAGGTCTACAAGAGGGTAGTGAGACCAGCTATGTTATATGGGTTGGAGACAGTGGCATTGACAAAAAGGCAGGAGTCAGAACTTGACGTGGCAGAGTTGAAGATGTTAAGATTTGCACTGGGTGTGACGAGGATGGACAGGATTAGGAATAAGTATATTAGAGGGTCAGCCCAGGTTGGAAGGTTTAGAGACAAAGCCAGAGAGGCAAAATTACATTGGTTTGGACATGTGCTGAGGAGGGATGCAGAGTATATTGGGAAAAAGATGCTAAGGATGAAGCTGCCAGGTAACAGTAAAAGAGGAAGGCCTAAGATAAGGTTTATGGATGTGGTGAGAGAGGACATGCAGGTGGCTGGTGTAACAGATCAAGATGCAGAGGACAGGAAGAAATGGAAACAGTTGATCTGCTGTGGTGACCCCTAACTGGAGCAGCCGAAAGAAGAAGAAGAAGAAGAGGGTACATGCATCTCTTGACCTCCACTGCCCTTGTGGTATGTAAAAAACACAACAACCTTTGTTCGCAGCTGTGTGCCTCTCCCCACAAGCATAGCCAGACAGTACTATGGCATGCCAGTGTGATGGGGTGTCATTTACGCACACAACAAGACATGTGCTTCATTCTCCTTGACATCTACTGCGGGGTTTGTAGTTGTACATGAGGAACCTCACTAGGCTGCCCTGCTTACTTAAGTGTATTTCTGCAAGTGTATTGATCATTTACTCCAGATCCTTTGTATCTTACTCATATGGTTGTAAGTAGTGTTGCAGAAAATGGTAGAAACCTCTATGTAATGCTAACAGCAGGCATTTAATATTGTGGTTATGTTAATGAAGCCAGATAAAGCCAATATCTGTGAATCACTGCCTCTGCAGTAACCATACATATTGGTGCGAGCTGTGCACGTTCATGGCCTATGAAGTAGATGGATGCCTGGTATGAACTGGGATAGGTGTTGAATGATACCAGTGGCATCACCTGTTTTAGGAAAATGTGCTGTCAACATTATGACGACTTTAGGGAATGCCACCATGATCTGCTCAGACAATGGGAAACAGGTTCAGGAGAGTATGTTAGAAATGTAATGTAAGCATTTTATTTTTTTGTGTATTACCACGGTTTGTCTTAAATACGTAAGGTGCTGTTCAGACATGTGTATCACTATATGCTTTGCTTTGTACCTGTTGGGAAGCATTACCGAACATGGTTTAATGCCACATTAGGTGGTAATGCCTGTGTAGACAGTGGGCTATGAATGTGTAGTGTGCCAGTGTACTGAGCCAATCATATTTGTATTGTGTGTGTGTCTTATATTTTCTCATTATGTCATCTTTCTGCTAGTCCATTTGTAAAAAAGGAGATGGAGAGACCACACTCACCTTAGCCTCTACCAGCTACTGCACCTGGCATTTGGTCACAAGTTCCACTGGATCTGTCTGTCAAGAATGGGACAATGGTGTCTCTGTTGGAGATGGCCTAGAGGATTCTCCTTATCCACCTCTCAGGAGGGTGGTAAAGCCTGCTCTTCTGAAGGTAGACTAGAGGAGTAGCTGCTTGCATCCATGTATTAGCTATGAAGACTGGAAACAGGCAAGGTGTGCTGGTAACTGAATGCCTGCCTTGCCAACATGGACAGGCAAGGTGTGCTGGCAACTGAATGCCTGCCTTGCCAACATGGAATTTGTTGCGTCCTGGGCCTACCTGGCTGCCAACCCATTTGTTCTCCTTTAGGTATGTTCCCTCCTGTATGTTTCATTACACATTCCTTGTTTATTGTTCAGCCCTGCACATCAACAGTTGCCTGCTCTCTGATGGTATGTCTCCATCCACAAACAGGTGATCTGTCACTCAGTTCCCTGTGTTGTACTAAACAGATTAAAGCCTGGTATAGCCATAGTCCTTAACCACAGTTATAATGTCCATATACTTTTCCACAAAGATGTCTTCCAGGTTAGCATCTTAGTAGAAGTATTAAAACTCAAAAATCTTACCCCCTCAATCCAAATTGTTGTCCATTGCATCTTCTTTATGATGTACCCACCATATTCAGTCCCTTTACTGTGGGAGAATGCTTTTACTCTTTTCGAAACTTTTATTCTTGTTTGTTTTTTGCTAAGCACCAGTCCCTTATAATATTGTTCCCTGCAGTCAAGAGTTACTGTTTGTACAAGGACCGTTTCCTACTTTTAAGAAATGTTGCTTCATTCTTTGTGTAATCTGAGAAGTTTGAGAGTCTGTATGTATCTCAAAAAATCAAAGTGTCTATATTCACCTAAACTGGAAGTGCCCTCCAGACTGTTCTTCGTTCCTTAATTTTGTGGCGTGAAAACTACTTTCAATTGATTTGCTGCTATTTCTTTGTACTTTGGAATGAGAGTTCAGAACTGCATTATCATTTCTCGTTGTTACTTTAGTATCTTTCCAGACGCATCTTTATTTGCTCATTCCTTCCCTTCTGTGAACAGTGTGTTTTACGGCAGATATGTTCAGCCTTGTTTCTATTTTGTTTACCGTCAGTATCAGTGTTGATGAACCTTTTAGGTGACATTTGAATTGTTTAATGCATCTTGACCAGTGTAGTTACTCAGGCATTATAATGAATTATCATAACAGTTAACATTTTTTGAGAAGCTGTGCCTAAAGACTTTCTGTTTTATGTTGAACAGAAACATTAAGTATATTTTAATAAGTGGCTCTATCTTTGCTGATGAGAAGACTGTATAACTTGAGGATAGAAAATAAATGCATAAATAAATTACTTTCAGACCAAGTCAGTGCATTAAATTGCAGTGATTAAGTATTTCTGTAAAAAAATGAGTGAAGGGTTAACCAGGTGACATTAGAGCAAAGAAAGATAAATTGTTATTTTAAATCAGCCCTGCTTAACATGCACACATTTGTTCAAACATGCACTCACACATGTACTGATGCAGTGCATACAGATATTATTAGAGTCATTCTGAATTTGTGCAACATCAATCAGTTAATCAATAGATATCAAAAAGTAATTGCTGCCATATACAGTGGTCCATTGATTTATGCAGTTATTTATCTTAAGTAGGATAGTGGATTTGATTGAAATGCTTGCCGGAATACTACAGAGCACTTGCCACTAGGCATGACAGGGTCATCTTCCAGCTTTCATTTACAAAGCAGCATTAGTGTACAACTAAAAAAATGAAGATTTTTATTTTTCTTTTACCTGGGGAAAATGGAAGACAATCAAATTGCTTGATCTTTGCCCCCTTTAATCTTGGATATATTGAATGTGTGATGTGCAGTCATAAGATTTAGCATTCTTATGTACTTTTCTACAAATCTGGACAATATTGTTTGCAATGTTTTATAGAACAGAAAAAATAATATAGACAAAGATTGTAATTTCCTTGTTCATAGTAGTTACTGGAGCATGTACTACAATATTTCATGGTATAGTTTGGTAAAGTTAAATACGCCCAGTAGAGACTGTTATGCAGATGTAATTTGAAGATCTCTTCTATAAACTACGTTTCTGTCCCTTTATGTGCCTTTATGACTAAGGCCAGTGTGACAGTCTCTCTTATAGGTTCATAGGCTCATAGATTAGTACTACGCTACCTGTCTTTGTGGGACATTTTAAGCCTAGCTAGTTATCCCATGTGAGAATCAAACCATTATGCCAATCTCCCATCCCGGGCCAGTAATCAAGGAGCCTCAATCCTCACCACTGACACCAGTGAGAGACGATCACTAAAAACAGGAATGAATTTACACAGTATTTTCAAATGCAGCTCTCTGCATCAAACACAATTTCCCCCAAGAGCACACAGGGAACTTGCTCCACTGGGACTGGCATCTGACTTTCCAGATCCCAAAGAAGACTCACTGTGGAGCACTGTATCCCAGTTCCAAGTAGCTGACACACCCACACCTGGGTGTTTGATTTTCACACACACACACACACACACACACACACACACACACACACACACACACACACACACACACACACACACACACACTCCTGGGAAAGGGTGGTATAGATTTACTAGCTCTACCCCTTCTGCCCAGACTATAAGATAGCAAGTCTTACAAAGGTATCCAATTATACTGAGTAAAATCATTACTAACATAAATGGTAGAGCATAACCAAAGCAGCCAGGCTTTTTGGAGTGGCCAAGGTGTCACTAAAATAAGCACAGGTACTCTCAAGATGTTAAAAGTATTCTCCAAAAGACCAGCCACAATGAAAGGTATAAAAATATTTAATAATAAATAGCAAAATAGAAAACGTGAGAATACTAAATATCAAAGTACAATAAATATCAGAGTTTCAATCACAGGAAAAATAAAAGTAACACAGTTGTACAGATTCAAGCAGATGCAAAAAAACACTACTAAACTAATCTAACATATTTCCTGACTGTCTAAAGAATAACTGTTCCCTAGCTAAATTAATACAGCAAGGCAAGATAAGATGCTGAGATGCTTACTTCCACAAGGCAAGTTCATGAGCTTCCAACTAACTGAACTGAACTCAGCTAAATGACTGTGATAACTGTCATAGATTTTTATATCAGGTTCCAAAGAAAACAAAACAAGCTGTTATGTGAGTTCCATCCTCTCAGTGCTGGTTATAGAATGACATAACATTTGATCACCTGAGTGGTACAATACACATTCAGAACTTTGATTATTTGAAATGTATAGAAGAATTTCAAAAACCTCTACTCCTTCCCTTCCAGAATTCTTTGTTTAAACTAAACAGTTTACAGGAATATGCAAATTAGCATGCCTGTCACTCATTGGCCGTTTCCACACCTATTTACCCTGTCAGTCACTAGTGACATGCCCACATCTGTGCAGAAATAAAACTGAAGTACTGTTCTAATAGATAACCAAAATCAGAACTTAAGGTTTTACAGCTAATCAAGAAAACTAGTTCTAAACTTATTGTCACTATCTAGAAAAGGAAAACACAATAAGTAAATAAATACTTAAATAATAAGACACACAAAATCTTCAACAATGACAACATGCTCTCGGCTGAGCTAACGTCCTGCAGATCAAAGCCTAAAGAACAAGGTACAACTTCTGCAAAACCAGAATCCCAAACAATCATGGGAAAAATAGCCAGCTACCACAGTAAATACCCCCCAACACACACATACCAAAATAACTGCACAGAGTGCAATGAAAACTAGCTACCTTTACCAAATTAAACCTGTAATAGAAAACTTTACACTATATAAACCATACAGCATGGAAACAATAAGTACATCAAATATATACCTTCTACTTAAAATTCTCTAGTAATTACACCAAACGCAAGATATGCCATCAGTAATTCACATTTTAAACAGCAATCTCCAAAACATTGAAATGTGCACTTACCTGTAATGTCCAAGTGTGTAGTCTAAACAAATCCCATTAATTCTTCTAACAGCTGTCTCTTACAAAGCTGACTGCTTCTTCAAATGACTTGCACAAAATCTACATACAGCTTAAACAGAATATAGCTATTATTAGTAAAATTGTCTGCAAAATTCAAGTCACCTACAACAAATCAAGACAGACATTTATAATCACGCTGTCACCAGCCACAGAAAGTAAATTTTTTAAATTTATAAAAAAAAAAAAAAAACTGCACTAACCTCTCATCCAGCCTTCCATTATGACTGTTGAATTCTACAACTGAGCCGAATTCTGTAGAAAGTGACATGAATCGTTTCAGAAAACAGCATTCCCACTTCCAAATAATTAATCCAAGCCTTATGTATCCACAGGATGCACCTAGGCAATACTTGAATGCACTACTTTGTGATGAATGCATGACTAGATTACAGTAGTTAACACATTTAAATAAATACATACAATGAAATGAATAAGTCATTTTAAAAGAACTCTGCATTTAAATCTCTCATTCAGTGAAATGAAAATCACTGTCAAACCAGACACCAATGTAGTTAGTGCCGCATCAAGTTGAATAGGGCCATTTTCATATCTGCTGACACCTATTGTTTAATCCAGTATGTCCAAGATCAAAATCACTTAACACATAGACAAGGATGGCTGCAGCAATTTTAGAAGAATTAACATGCAAACCAATTGACCTGGGCTCCTCTTACTACAAACTGAGAATTATGTAACTTCTTCTTCTTCTATTTTTTTGTATATTTAGTCTAACTTTTAGTTATGGTAACAAGCTTTAAGAAGCTGTGGATTTTCATTGGAGATTGATATCTCCAGGAGATAATAATAAAGCTACATATACAGTTTTAGGTGACCTATTTATGGGCCTCTAACAGACTTGCAACAGCTATGAAAAATAATTTTATTGAAAATCTGGGGAACCACAAATATCAGTTGCCTAAGAGGAGAGTTGTAGAAACAGAGGTTGGCATGACAGGAAACACATTTGTTTTAATGATGCACTCCCTCTGCAAAAAACAAAACCTGTAAAGATTTGAGTTAGGTAACCCTTAAAGAAACTGGCATATCAAGGTGGTCTGAAACAAAAAAGCAAAAAGTTCATTTAAGTATTCTGACTCGTATACTTAATATTTTTGTAGTGGCCATGTATAAATGTTATGGTCTTTCAATGCACTCACCAGTGCCATACTGTACAAAAATACATGCATATACCTTTTGTCAAAGTCTTCTACACTCACTAAAAGATCTTAGCGTTTGGCACAGACAATGCAGCATGTGCTCCTTCTCCACTCCCACACCGTGAGGTTCATTTGAGTTGATTTTGCTATGTTGGTACATTTGTAAGTTTGACATTGTCTAAAAAAGGCACTAGGGGAGATTAAAGTTTTAGCCAGTACTGCAAAGTCTAGAGGGGAAGGTGCAGACCATCCTTGGCAAAGCAACATGGTTTGTTAACCATGTACTCCCAAACTGACAAGTATTTCATCTCCTTTGAATGACACCAGAAAGACAGCCAGTTGTTGAAATCAATCATTGTTTGCTCATATTGTGGCATCATCCTCAGTGATGGTATTATGCTGCTCGGTGCTAGCCTCATACCAGCGTGGAACACACAGTCTGAAAGCTCCATAATGTCTCTCTTCATATAGCCCAGAGAGGTACATCTCATTTCATTTACACCTACACGGACTATTATGGAGTCATACTGGTACCTGTGGCATAATGACTTGAGTGGGTATGTGATTTGGTGTATTCTGGCCACAGATAAGCAACTAACAGTTATCTTCTCTGTGTTCAGCCTAGTTAGAGGGGCATCAGTATATCTTACAATTGAGTCCCTATGATAAGAGTCCTGGGAACTGTGTTTGTTTGCCTTAGGGGCTTAGTGCTTGGGGCTCCACTGAGAGTGACAGTATGTGTGGTGTTAGGTGGTGTTTTTTTTTTTTTTGAGTGCCTTTACGCTTGCTGAGGCACAACTAGACTAGGCAATCTTTGTTGTTTAGGAAGATTGCTTTTAAGTGCCCTAGCATATGTAAGTGTATGCATGTGTGTTGTATACTATGTGAGCCAGGTGTTGAGTGCCTGGTTTTGACAACTTCTATGCGACAGTTTAACCTCCAGTGTCATTGTGTAAGTGCACCTCTTGCATACTGCATCTGCTTCTTTAAGGAGGAATTGGTTCTCAGTAAACATGTGAAAGTTGCTATATTGTCTCAAGATGCTTATATTCACAAGCTGGCTACAGAGAAGTTAGGAAATTGCATATCCATACTGTCCAATCCTTTGATTTGTGAGCTACGAGGGGTGGTATATTGGAGTTAGAAGGCTATTAAGAGTGCTTTATTGGAGCAGATAATGCTAAACAGCTCTACATTTTACTTACGTTAATGTTTATACAGTAATGAATTCAACTAAATCTGTAGGTATTGCCACTTGACTCCTAACTAGCTACAAGATATTTGGACTGTATTGCTGCTTTACAGTTTACAGTTTAATGAACCCTTCAATCTGATGTTGTTAATCTTCATTCATTCCTTACTGATGGGTGTCAATTCTGTCCTCGGAACAGAGTTGTCCTTATAACAAGCTCGCGCCAGCTAAAAAACTCTTGAGCTAAGCTTTACCCATAGTGCCCCCTCTCTGTTACCTCAGATCTCGTTTGCCACGTAGATATCAAGACATGTCAAGCCAGCTCTCAGCTAAGTACTTTAAAAAGTTATTATTCTATAACTTTTTTCTAGTTCCCTAATGAGACTACACATGAGACTTCTTCAATGGCTCCTGCTAACACAGTGGTCCCCTTCGCACCATCCTATGTCCTTTTAGATCCGCATAGCAAGGCGATGCAAACAAGACTTAACTTGGTGGATGAAGCCAGAAAAAGTCCTATGGAGTTGCCCTTTCTCCCCATTTCATCCCAAGGCCACAGTGACCACGAATGCTTCCCTGATAGGGTGGGGAGAGGGCATTTTCAGGAAAAGATGGTCCAAGACACTTGGTCAACCATGGAGGCCAACCTGCATATCAGTGTTCTGGAACTGAGGGCAGTGTTTCTAGCGTTGCAAGCATTCCAATCTGTCCTCCTGTCAGGGACAGTTGCTATCCAGTCCGACAACATGTCAGTGGTCTGGTAAATCAACAAACAAGGGGGAACCAACTCCTACCTGTTGTGTCGAGAGGCCATGAGAATTTGGTAATGGGCGATAGCTACCAACTGCTTTCTGATAGCAACGCACATTCCCGGGAATTCCAATGTGATTGCAGACAAACTGAGCATATGTATCTTTCTGCTTCATGAGTGGTCCCTCAATTCAGCTGTAGTGGCAAAGATCTTCAGCCATTGGGGCCAGCCTTGCTGCGACCTGTTCACCTCTCCAGCAAATCACAAATATAGCAGTTACTTTGCCCTAATTCCCCCTTAGGGGGAGTCCTAGAGAGACGCTGTAATACACAATTGGCCCACATGACTTCTGCATGCTTTCCTTCTCCTTCCCCTGATCCCACAATTTCTAAAGAAGGCCCTTCGGCTGAGAAGCAAAGTAATCCTCATTGCACCCTACTGGCCCCGACAATCCTTTGGCCTCACCTAGTATGCCAACCATGGATTCTGGATCCAATGTCGGAATTAATCTCACACCCACAGGGCTTGATTCACCCAAACATATTCAGTCTCAAGTTGACAGCTTGGTTTCTCCACTGCCAGTAATTGCCAGGCAGAATAACCTTACCTCCCCGGTACGTAACATTCTTCTGGCTTCACCTAAACCATCCACCAGAAAAATCCGTCTTAGCAAGTGGAAGAGATTCCTTATTTGGTCCCGACAGAGAGAATTAGACCCTTGCTTAGCTCCTGTTAGTGTGGTTTTGGATTATTTGTCAGGTCTTCTTCATTCAGGAGCAGCAGCTTCCACCATTCGAGTACATTTGGCTGCTATCTCAAACTTCCATAACGGATCCCAAGACTCATCCTTAATCTCCCATCATCTCTGTAAAACCTTCTTGAAAGGGGTCTTGCATATTAGACCACCCTGCAAAGAACCGATCAAACCTTGGAGTTTAACACTAAAACTGCAATCCCTGACACAATCCCCTTTTGAACCTGATGCCACTTACGATATAAAGTTCTTATCCTGGAAATCCCTATTTTTAGTAGCCTTCATCTCAGCAAGAGGCATGTCTGAGCTTCAGGCCTTGTGCATAAAGTTCCCTTACATGGTCTTTCATAAGGACAGGGTATCACTCTGGACTAACCCTTCCTTTCTGCCCAAAATTATTTCAGAATTGACAGTTAACCAGACCATTGACCTACCAGTCTTTTTTTCCAAACTACTCAAACAAAGGAGAATACTACCTTCATTTGCTGGATGTACATAGACAATTACGATTTTATCTGGACAGAACTAAATCACTACGTAAATCAGACCAGTTGTTTGTTTCCTGTTCAGGTCCTAAAGTGAGAAACTCTGTTTCTAAAGTGATCTTATCTAAGTGGTTGAGAAACTGTATATATTTTGTCTACCAACATAATAAAATTCTTCTAATGAGCAAGGTCAAAGCACACTCCACCAGATCAGTGGCAACTTCTGTAACTTTTCACTCAAAGGCTTCAATGGATGATATCTGTGCAGCTGCAACTTGGGCTACCCCTCATACCTTTATCACTCATTACAAATTGTATTTGGTCTCCAGCGGAAGAGCATCCTTTGGTTCAGTGGTACTCAGGAACATCCTTCCATAAGGGCCTTCCAGGGCATAAAGTAGCTAGGGACTCTGTCCCATCAGTAAGGAATGAATGAAGATTAACATCAGATAAAGTAGTTATGTTCTTACCATAACATTCCATCTGTGTTATTCATCTTCATTCATTCATTACATCCCACCCTCCTCCCCCCTCCAAGGGTCTCCTGGAAGTCCAGATTTAGTCCAAATCCCACATTAGGAGACCTGCTCAGAAAAAGCCTGTGCTTTCTTTATCACAGGCAAACTCAGTCTGAGGTAACAGGGAGAGGGGCAGTATGGGTAAAGCTTAGCATGAGAGATTTTGGCTGGCATGAGCTTGTTATAAGGCCAACTCGGTTCCGGGGACAGAACTGACACCCATCAGTAAGAAATGAATGCAGATGAACAACACATATGGAATGTTATGGTAAGAGCATAACTTCTTTTTCTAGGTGCTTGCTACTGTACAGGGCACTGTTAACCCATGCAAATATGCAAAATTTATAGCAGCACAGAAAAAAAACAGAATACTAACTAATGCTCCCTCTGACCAATAAAAAGACTACACTGTGAGTCCTTTTGTGCATTTCCCAAGTTAGTTACACCAGGCAAACACCCTCCTGCTACAGGAGAAATAAACCCAGTCCTCCAAATGTAAAAACACAGTAGAAGAGACCAACAAGTGCAATGCTACCACAAACCACTTAAACTATCTTGAAATCCCTTGCCAAAGGCAATTTCAACACAGTCTTGCAGCAGTAAGTAGGAAATGAGCGACAAACAAGAATGGAGGTAGTGCTCTAGTTACATGGGATTATAGGTAAAGGGAGTAGCCTAAGCTTTGGATCCAAAGTTTAACAGGTGCCGATGTCGGATCCTAGTCAGATCTGATAACCCATCCATTGAGAATGGACAGAAGAGTCAACATCAGATCATATCCCACATAGTGCCATCCCACTATTTATCTTACCTTTATTAATCATTGTTCCTTCAGATGAACTACTTTGTAAAACTACATGACCAGTTTTGGTCTTTCAGAAGGGACTTACCTTGCAAAGCTACATGACTTATGTACCTCATATACATTGTAAAAAAAAATAATATTCCTGTATGCCTGAAACATGCGTGTTTATATTGTATTCTATTATATTTTGCTATAATATTTTTGTTTTGCCAATTTACATATTGTTAGCAATGTACTACTTAAACTAAGTTTACTGCTTGTACCTTAATAATTTTTTTTTTGTTGTGGAGCTTTTCTTCCCAGGTCTCCGCTGAAAACGTTTTTTTTTTTTTCAACCCAGTCAGACACTACCCGGTTAACAAATGTAAATAAATAAATAAAAAATATGCTATCAAATTTGTCTTATTGCTAATGCAAGAAACCTTTCTCCCTGTGACTACACTGAAAAAAGGCAAGTGAGATTGCTGGTTAACAAAAGCAAATTAAAATGAAATAAAATAAAATAAAATAATGAACCAAATGAGTAAATAGCTTTTTGCAAATAACACAAAAATATGCAAGAGGATTCATATACAACAAGGTGCAGAAAAGATGGAAAAGTGCTTGGCAAAGCTGAAGGCATGTTCTTAAATGCCGTTTCTTATATTTAGTGCATAAATATGCAAAATAATGAAGCCAGAAGACAATAAGCTATAAAGAGTGCATGTAGTAGCAAGATCATTAGCAAAAAAAAAAAAAAAACTAGAAAAGAACGTTGGGGTACTCAAGCAGGTGATCTACAGGTAAGAAAGCAATGTAACAAAATATTAAACCGAGACAGAGTTCTTATATAGATATCACCAGTAAAAAACATTATCACTCTCTGTATAGATCACCAATAAATACTTCTTGGACTACAGTGTGCAATTCTGCAGATCCCAGTTCTGCCAAGGTATAGGCAAGACGGGTTGTACAGAACAGGAAAGATGGTACATGCCATAAAAACAGTTTAATATGTACAGTCATTTTGAAAGGAGACAGGCTGAGATACAACACTAAAACATATATGTCTCAATGGAATCCATGCTGCTTATGTGGACAGACTTAAAACATGCACATATCTATTTATATATATAGAGGAGAGTTGATTATGGTTGAGTTGGTAATGCCACATGCATACTGGGCTGAATAATACCAATACTCCAAGTTTATACATAATGCTTTATTTATTTGTTTGTGTGCATATTTTATAGATTTATAAAAATATGCAATAAAGTGCTTATAATTAGAAAAAAATATAAATGAATAGCCCACCTCCATGGTACATTTAAAATTTATATTCTGCACTGTCAGCTGTCCCTGCTTAATTCAGGAACAATTAAATTGCTATTATTGGTTTGGTGCAGGTAAGCAGTTATATATGCTGAAACACAGGTGCCCAGTAGGAAGGTAGCTGGAATAAGGAAGCTGAACCATGACAAAGTAAAATCTTCTTTTTTAATACAAAATGGTGAGCTCTTTCGCAATGGTAACAATTGCTTCAACGATTACACATTATTGCAGGAGATCGCATGTTACTACACACTTCGGAACTATTGCAGCTAAACAGATATGACAGACTATATCTATTCATCAATTCTATGTCCAAATTACAGATAAATAAGCTTTTTCTTTCACCCTGATTCACTGCTTCTCTTGCCCTAAGGATAAAGACTATCATTTGTTATTACGGAAAATGCTGGTCTGTTAAATACAAAAAATGCAGATAATATGAACTCTTAAGAGTACAGCCTGACATCTCTATCTGCTTTCAGCCAGTCAACTGTAGCAGGTTGTTAGGGATTTTATGAACTGCGGAGATTCTCAACTAAGTGTATCAGATGAGGTGTGAAGCTATGAGCATTAATTAACAAGCTTCATTCTAGAACCTTTCTAATCTTTGCATATGAGAGGACATCACGCTGTTCTTCATCAATTCCAAATACATGTAAACAGACATTCAGATTAATTTCTTCTTGACACCAACTTGTTTTAGTTATCAACCTTATTGTTTAACACCGAAGAACAGTGTTATCTGTCCTTTCCTCTTCAACAGCCTGCACATTAACAGACCAAGAAGGTGATTTGCACGACCACACATTCGCACACTCGCAAGTTTGCACACTCACACAATCACACGCTCATGTAATCGCACACTTGTGTTCATGGTATGCACGCCCACACACTCCCACATACGTGCATACACACAAACACACACACACACACACACACGCATTTACATGACATTGCTGCAGTTGCTGAACTGCAAGTTCTATGGACAAGCCTATAAAACAGAATGCCAGTGCATTCCATCTTCAAAACAGTTCCTTTTTTTTATGTTGTTTAGTACTTAGTGCTAGCTCAGTGATCCATTTTTTTCTATAGGTTTTCATTTACAATTGCAACAAGTGCATTTGTAAATGGCAACTTGCAGAAACCAAAGCAACATAAATAAAATAAATACAAAGGATCGCTGAGCAACACTCAGTTTCTTAATCTCTCTTTATAGGGCTAAAAAGAATTCTAAGAAAATAAAAAGTGCCTTAGGAAAGAAACTAAAAATAAATGTGTGCTTCCTGTATGGAAGCTAAACTTTAACGGAATGGGATATTCTCAGTAAGCTGATAGGGGAAGGAGGGGCTCCATGCTGACACGACAAAGAAGGTGTTGCTGATAAAGAAATTGTCACTCCCTCTTGAGAAAAAGAATTTGACCCGAATTATAAATGCTAGGATTGTCCCTTTAAGGTATTGAAACCTCAGAGTTGAGCATGTAAGTAAAGAGGATGTACTTTGCCATCCATATTAAAAAAATGGTCAAATAGTGCTTCTGTTGCATCAAAGTAGAATTCAGTGAAATGCTAATCAAATGAAAATGATTGACTTAAGGAAAAGCAGATGGCTATGTGAAGAACATCAGCAGCACAAGAGAGGTACAGGATTTCTTTGGTCAGAAAGGAAAAAGTGAGAGCTAGATTTAGCTTTTTTTTTTTTAAAGCACACACACACACACACACACACACACACACACACACACACACACACACACACACACACACGCACAATTCCATGATCTCAACTAATTAAATGTCATCAGCCAACCTGGACTGACTGTAAGGGTTCTTTGAACAAACAAACAGAAACTGATGGCTCAGATGAGAGGCAAACAGTTGAGGTAGATGCAAAAAATCTGACAAGTTCCCATCTGTTTAGTGGGTATTTGGAGTTTGAGGCAGCAGGTGAAACGGTCACCTCAATGTGACTGCAAACTACAGAAAGGAGAACTGTATGTCGGTATGTGCATAAGAATGTAATGGGCTCCTATCATGAAATCGAAGAGTCTGGAGATCGAGCGGCTTTAACATTAAAAATGCTGTTCATCTATGTGTTTTTTGTGAGATAGCGGTACAGTGATGATCGGAAAAATTGCCCTTTCCTCACTGTAGTACGATCTCGGCGTTGGTATATATATATATATATATATATATATATATATATATATATATATATATATAAATAATTAGCGGGGGGGGGTCGCAGCATCCCACAAGAGCGACTTCGAGGAGCAGCGTTTTTGATGCTTAAGCTGTTCACGCTACGGTCTTTTCGATCTCATAATATAGACCCAATGTAACAACTATTCAGAGTATTCTGTTGTCATGAAGACTATGGGTGTGCGTGCTGGGTGGGAGACATTAACACTGGCATAGAGAATGATGGAGATAACTGGAGAGGGGTTATTGGGAACAGTGTCTTGACAGATTTCAATCCAAGTTGGGAATGCTTATGCTAGTAAAGAACATCATGATCAAACATAAGGCTGTTTAGAAGTATACTTGATACCAGAACACCTTGAAATGAAGGCCAATTGTTAATTTATATTAATGGATTTAGAACCAAGGCCCTATATTCAGGGTTTTCAAGGCAAGAAATAATAGCTGTCAGCTGATCACTGCTTGGTATTAGGTTTGATCAAAATATGGGAGAGCAGGAGAACAGATCTGGGAAACCAAAACACATTGTGAAAATGTTCAGGAAACACCTAATCAGGACATTTCTGTAGGATGCATTGAATTCCCACCTACAGAAGAGTTTCTCCCATATACTGGTGGAGATTGAAAATCTGGACTTCCAGTGAGACCCTGTTTAGGTCTTTAGTAGCTGAAGTGGTAGCATGCAGCTACAGCTGAAAGGCAGTCAGTGCTTATCATGGTGGTAAGCCTGAGAAAGTGTCTCAAGTTAAAGAAAGAGTTCATCTGTCTGGTATGTTGATATTAATTGATATAGGGAGATGCAAAAAGGTAGCAGCTGCAACAGTCACCAGAGTCGTGGCTTTTGGTAAGGTCATGTAAACTGAGTTTCATATGGTCTCAAGGAAGTTCTGGAAAATAGTCCTGTGATTATTTGTGGGGTAGTTCATTGCTCAGATTATTGTCATCAAGTGCTGTGAAACACTGACCTTAGTTACTGACATCATTAGGAGGATAAAGAAGGCTTTGGCAAACTCCTGAACCCAAATGGCATGTACTCCCTTGAGAGGACAATGTCAGAAGTAATTGGTAGAACAAAGTCCTTTGCTGTAGATGAAGTGAGTGTGTGGATTAAATATTTGCATTGTAGCAAGACTGCGATAGAGGTTAAGATTTGCCCAGAAAATCTGAAATTGCTGGATACTCTTAGAAGGTCCCCGTTGATGTAACTTTTCAGTGCTGAGTGGTAGGTGGGATCACTACATGAGAACTGGCAAACTCAGGTAGTGGTGCCCATTTTCAGAACAGTGTACCCAAGGCAGTGTTCCAGTTACAGAGGGCTCATGCTGATCATCCTAATTGTTAACAGCTGTACATACAGCAAGCCTTAATGCTAGGTGAACTAGATGGCCTCATAGGTAGAGGATGACTGGAGGCACAATACTGATAAAACACAGCTGCAGCATTTCTTTATTAAAAATAAATGACCCACAACACCCCTGTTCAAAGTAGCCACAACTGCATTGCTCTGTACGGAAGTTATGCATCTGACCTGACCAGTGAATGTGTAGACTTCCTACTCTTTCCCACCCTTAAGCTAAAAAGTGAATGTTCATAGGTAGGTACTAGGCTATCGGCCCAAGGGCCTATACAAGCGTAGCCAAAAAGATACCCTGGCTTTCACCACACAAGAAAATTATTTTCCTGTGCCCCTTTCGAGCAGAGCCACAGAGGTGATCCCTGGGTTTCCTAATTCCAATCCAGTCATCAAGATTTTTCTTGAAGACTGCTAATGAGGAGCTTTGTTTGATATAGATAGGTAGTTTGTTGGGAAGTCTTTGGGACAGGAATCTATCCCTCCAGCATGTTCTGTTTATTGTGGTGACAAGGTTTAGGACCCTAGAGCGTGTAGCTCGGAGAGATTGGTATTTCTTTAAGTGGAGGATGTCCAACAGCTCTGGGTTTGACATAGCTTTGTATGTTAGGCAGAGATCGCCTCTGAGTAGGTGATATGCGACAGAGTAAAGCTGGAGTTTTTTGAGACGGTCTGCGTAGGGCATCTGTTTGAGGCTGGTAATCCTCTTTGTGAGGTATTTCTGCAGCTTTTCCAGTTGTTGTAGATGTTTTGTGAGGTACATACCAAAAGGGGTGTTGTACTCTATAATGGGTCTAATGAGTGACGAGTAGAGGGGAACAATGACCTCTTATTTCCTGGATGAGAAACCTTTTGTGATGAGGTGTGCCACGTAGAAGGATTTCCTGACTACTGTGGCAATGTGATTATCAAAGGAGAGACTACTGTTCACCTGTGTCCCAAGGTCTCTTATCACACTTTCGGTGTTAAGTATACTACCACATATGGTAGCTCATGGGTACAGAGTTTTTAACAAAGGAGATGACAATGCACTTTTTGGCATTGAGCTTGAGGCCATGGCTTTGACACCAGGCATCTGTCTCAGTGAGGCCCTCTTGTAGGATGTCCATATCGTTAGGAGTTTCAGTTATGGCTCCTAGTTTGCAGTCATCTGCAAACTTCATTAGCCAAAGACCTTCTGTGTTAGCCTGTGCTTCAGAAAAGCAGATACCAAACAGGAGAGGACCCAACACTGAACCTTGTGGTACTCCACTTGTCACTGGTCTGAAGTCGGATTTGGAGTCTGCTACTTTCACAATGTGAGACAGTTGGCAACCCATCTTGTGACATAGGGATTTACACCTAGTTTAGTGAGTTTGTCTATAATTCCAGAGTGGGGGATGGTGTCAGAAGCCTTGGCGAGATCTAGATAGGCTTGGTGACTGCTTCAAAGAAGTCAGCCAGGTTTCGGAGACATGATCTGCCTTTTACAAACCCAGAGTTTGGATGAATGGGTGGGGTCCAGAGTTTGGAGATTACCAATGTCTTTGTTTATAAGTTCCATGATGATACGTTCCATGGCCTTGCAGACCAGACTCGTTAGGCTAATGGGGCAGTAGTTCCCAGGGTCCGTGGTGGCTCCCCCTTTGTGGAGTGGGATAACTGTCACTGTGTGCCATTCAGTGGGCACAAAGCCCAAGGTGAGGCTATGATTGAACATGGTGCTTAGGTGGGGTGCCAGTTCATTCTGTAGTTCATGGAGAAGGTAGCCTGGGATGTTGTCAGGTCCCATGGATGCTGTGTTCTTGGCTTTAGAGAGTGTGGTTTTTACCTGTGCAGCCGTGATTACAGGAACTTTGCATTCTTCTGGTATAGAGATGAGCCCTTTAGGGGTTGGGGGGGTGGTTAAACTTAGCAATGAACGTATCTGCCAGGATGTTGGCAATATCAGTTGGTTCTGTGTATTTAGTGCCATTGTGCTGTAACTCAGAGCAGATCTGAGTGTTGAAATTGAGATTCTTGACATAGCTATAGAATACTTTGTGGTTGTCTTTTGAATCAGTGGCGATTTTATTTTCATAACTAGCCTTGGAGGATTTTCTGAGGGATCTCAGCTTCTTACTGAGGCTGACCAGGGAGTTCTTCCAGTCATGGGATTTTACTCTTTTTGCAACAGTTTCTTTCTTCAGTTGTAGAGTTTGTTTATGGCAGGGGACCACCAGATTGGCTTCCTTTTTTTGGAGGATAGCATCTTGGCTCTGTTAGGGATAGCACGATCCATGCGCTCATGTAAGTGCTTATAAAGTGCATTTGTGTAGGATTCAGCAGTCGTACCTCTATTGTCTGTCTACATGGGTGTCGTGAAGTTTGCCACTTCTGTCTTAAGAAGCGTGAAGTTGGCTTTGGAGAAATTTTTTACGGTGGTTTCCCTAATGGGGGGTGGGATGTGGATGTATACGCTGATTAGCTTGTGGTTGGATCTGACCAACGAGGAATTGACCTCTGGTGTGGAACACCGGTCGCCCTTGTTGGTAATGACCAGGTCTAGGATACTGCTGCCCCTGGTGGGGGTGTGGATAAGTTGATCCAAGGCGTTGGAATTTATGAATTCCAGAAAACATTGAGCAAAAGAGTTGGTACATGAGTAGTTTTCCCAGTTAATGGTGGGGTAGTTGAAATCACCCATTATTAGGGTGTTGGGTTGTACCGTAATATTTTCCAGTGTATCAAGAAATGAGGAGTGGTAATCCTGGGACATGGTGGGGGATCTGTAGCAAGTTACAATTTGGATTGCAGTCTTGCCCAGAGTTAGTTGCACTTGGATAATCTCAGATGCATTATGCTGACCAACTAGCCTGTAGGTGCGGATATCCTTAATGAATATGGACACGCCTCCACCTTCAGTGTTTCGGTCCAGGTTAGGTGGCCGAAAGGTGTGGTATGAATTATAGCCTGGTAATGCAGGAGTGCTCTCTGGAGCCTTGAACCAGGTCTTTGTCACTGCACAGATGTTGATGTTCTCCATTTTAAGGAGTGCCTCGAGTGAATGCATTTTGAGGTTTAGACTTCTAGCATTGAGTAGCATTACCCTCAGATTTTTCTTGCTTGTACCTGTTACAGTGGTGAGTTTGTCATTTGAACATTACCTGAAAAAGGCACTGTAGGGGTCGAAAGAGCCTTAGCCAGTATCCGGAATCCCAAGGGCAACAGGTGCAGGCCATCTCTGGCAAAGCATCGTGGTCTGTCGATCATGTCATCAAAGGCAGACAGATACTGGATCCCCTTAGAATGAGACCAGAAGCTTGGCCAATTGTTGAAGTCAAGTCATTTTGTCCTTGTACTGTGGTATCATTCTGGGTAATAGCAGGATGCTACTCAGGGCTAGGATCATACCTGCCTGGGCTACAAGACCGGAGAGCTCTTCCATGTCTCTTTTCATGTAGTCCAGAGAGGTACATCTCAGGTCATTCACACCAACATGGACAATGACAGAGTCATATTTGTACTTGTTGTGGAGTGACCTGAGTGCATGCGTTATGTGGCGGATCCTGGCACCTGACAGGCAGCTGACAGTAACTTTCTCCTTGTTTAGCCTGGTGAGTGGAACATAAGTGTGCTTGACTATAGAGTCATCTATGACTAGAATGTTGGGTACATTGATATGCCTTATGGGCTGTAGTTGAGTGGCATACGAGGTTGTGGTCTATGTGTCCTTTGGGTTGTGTTGGGGGGGTGGAGGTTGCATGCGTTTCTGCTTTGGAGGTCTCTGTTGCTTGAGCGGATTTTTATTGAGAGTCTTCGCAAATGTTGGTGTGTGTTTTGTGTTGCTATGTGTGTTTTGGTGGTGTAGGTTTTGAGGGACTATCTGATGAGTGTGGTGTGGTGCAAGTGTTTACCTTCTCCTCTTGACTGTTTAGGCCAGTCTTGGGTGAAGAGAGCTTTGCTTCTAGTTTGGCTATATAAGTGCGTCTCTCACAGGTTGTAGTGTTGGGTGGTAGGAGGAGAGGGTTGTCTGTGTACATAAGGCAGTTGCTGCATTGCCCTACAATGCCCAGATTCATCAGGTAGACAGGATAAAACACTGGGAGCTGACCCTTAGACATGCCTGGATAGGTGCTTATTTATTAAGTACTTAAAGCCGTTTTCCTTTAGACAAGTGGGGAAACTTGAGTGCTGTAGTAATTTGTAGTTTATTTAGTGCTTTCAATGGGTTGTGAACAAGTGCTGAGCTCAAAGAAGCAGATTTGAGTGCTAAAACTAAAAAAAGGCTAGTTCTAAGGGAAAATTTGAAGAGCAGACTTTATGGCGCAAGGAATAGTTTACCCTAGCTAAGCAGCAGTGCACAAAGTGTATTTTTTTTAATATAACAGTAAATGAGCAAACTGATTTAAACAAATTAACCAATAAAAAGCTAAAAACTGAGCCCCATTCCAGCAGTCTTCGATCAGACAAGTTCTAACTGCACACTCCTGCCACTAAGAATCAGGGGAACCTTCTCCAAAAAAAGATGGTCTGGATTAGTGCTCAAGTTATACACACAAAGCTAGATTCAACAGGTCTGAATTTAGTCTATTCTACAGCAAACAAGGCGTATCAGTTTCAGAAAGAAACAGTTCAAATGAGCAGGCACAATAAGCCTTTAACCAGAAACTCCCAGCTCAGAAGGGCAGAGACTACCCTCTTCTCCCACAAGAGTGCCTTCTTAATGTAAAATAACTGGCCTGAAGCCCAAGTGCTTAAACCAGAACTAATACACTCTTAGAATAACAGACGCTAAGCCTTCAATCAGCAACTCCCAACATAAAGGATGTAAGCTACCTGTCCTGCCACAACAGTGCAGATCACAAACCTTCTTAATGTAAAACAACTGGTCTGAAGCCCAAGTGCTTCAACCAAAGGCTTAAAATAACAGTTACAGTTTAATCAGGCTGCTAACAAGCAGTTACTAACAAGCAGTAATAAATGTGATTTGTTGTCTAGATTCTTGGCAGCACAGAGCAAAAAATATTCAAATTGTGAAAGACGTTTTTAAAACAGCAGGTAGAATTTTGAGAGTGCGGTAAGTACTTGATTTTTATAAATTCTGGCAGACAGTCAGATAATATGGGCAATGGATGGTGCTTTGCAGGGCCAATTTTGAAATGAGTATTTCAGTGAGTTTGGGTGACAGTTGTGTGTTTGTATGAGAGAGAGTTGAAGTATGTAACTGTGGACACTGTTTTATTTCTTTTATTTATTTATTTATTAGTTGCTTTATTTTATTACAGTAAGACATCTGATATGTGCATAGTTAGAAGAGTAGTTGTAATTGCTGTGCATGGGCAGAGGCTGTCTATGGATGAAAGCAACCCTGCTGTTGTTTGCTCATTATTGTGGCTTTGCAGGACTAATGTGATTTGTGTGAAACAAGTGACAGCGCTTTATTTTGCCTATTGTTTGTATGAAGCAAGGCTGAAGTGTATGATTGTGGCCATTATGATTATTTTTAATCACAATCAGACATCTTGGTTCTATCCAGATAAGTGTATATAAGTGCTGGGTGAGGTTGGCTGTCTTAGGATAAAGTGACTGAACTTGTTGTTTGCTCAGTTGAAGTAGTTTGGTTTTGCAAAGCTATTGTGCATTTGTGGGAAGTAAAGTCGTGTACTTTACCAATTCTGCTATGTCTTTGTGAAACAAATTTGAAACATATTAGTGTGACCATTCTTGTTTTATCTTTTTTTTATGAGAATTAGACATCTGAAATACATACATTCAAAAACTGGCGATAACTGTTGGGTGCGTAGGGGGGGCTGTGTGTAGATAAAATGACTGACCCCACTGTCATAATCAAATTAATTTGCTATTAATTTGGCTTTGCAGGATTAGTGTGAATTTGTGTAAAGCAAGTGGGAATATTTTACTTTGACTATTTTTGAATCATAGTCAGACATTCGTGGTGTAAACAGCCAGTAAAATGTTTATAATTGATGGACACAGAGGCTGTATGTGGATTAAAGTGACTTAACTGTGATTTGATCACTGTTAAATAGCCACTGATGTGACTCTGTCTGGAACAGTATCACACAATGTACTGTATTTGCTTAAATCCAGTGTAAATTGGTCATTGCTATGGGATGTATGTGTAGCATGTTGGCCATTATTTTTTCATTTTTTGTCACAGTCAGACATACACATTGTACACAATAAGTGACTATCTATGGTAGTCTGGGAAGGCTATATCTGAAAGCAGCTGATCACTGGCGCTGTGGAACAGGGAGGAATGCTGCCATCTCACAGCACTTGTTTCTCTGGTTGAAGGTCTTGGCTATTGTTCTTTCTGTGTGGAGTCGGATTATCTTACCTGTGTATGTGTGTTTTTTTCCAAATGCTTTAGTTTCCTTCAAAATGCCAGAGATGTATCATTTGTGTGGAGTCTGATTATCCTACCTGTGTATGTTTGTTTTTTTTTCAAATGCTGTGGTTTCCTTCAAAATGCCAGAGATGTACCAGAACTGAAATGGATTTCATCCACCTTGCTTGTTGGTACGTTTAAAGTGTGTGTGTGTGTAAGAAAATCATTAATTTTTATCTGTGGACTATCACAGTATTTGTGGTTGCATACATAACTTTTCTGAGTACCAGGTAAGAAGTACAGTTAAATAATTATTTCTGAAAAGGATAGCAGGAAATGCATCATAAAACATCTAGACTCCCAGAGCATTTGGGAGCCTGGTGGTATCCACACACCTGGCTACTACATAAGTGTGTTTTGTCACTGGTGTAGTAGTGCAGTTGGTGGTGGGGGGGGGGGGTGGCATCTCAACCTTTGCCTTGTTTCTCCTAGTCTGAAAAGAGCCCTGCTCATAGGTATCCACAGAAAATCTCTAAGGGCTCTATAGCTTGTGTGAAGGTTGGAAACAGTGTTGTTTTTATTCTGGTATTTTTCTTCTGACTCAAACTTCTGAGGTTTTAGCAGAAGTCTGCTACAGTTTGCATAAGGGTAATGTATGCTGTAGGAGCAATAAGTTAGAATACATTACTGTAAATATGTTTTTACTTTTCTCACAATCAAACATTAGGTGTATGTACAGGTAACTATCTTTTGGAGGTAAGGTTGCATGCTGCGAATTTATGTGTGGCACAGCAAATTGAAATATATTACGGTAAACATTTTTATTGCACTTTTGTCCCAGTTTGATACCAGAAATGCACAGAAGAGGTGGCTGTATTTTGGGGGTGGGGTGAGGAGGCATGCTGTGTATATGCACAAAAGCAACAATTCGAAGTATATTATTGTGGCCTCTTTTTTTTTTTTTTTTTTTTTTTTTTTTGGTTTCACCCCAGTCTAACAACATACAGGTACACAGAACGTCACTATCTTTTTAGGAGAGTAGGTACTATTGCCAGATATAATTCTTGCTTTCTTTGCTTTCTTACAAGGATTTGCCTTGTCAGTTTAGTGGGAACTTCTGCTTTTTAGCTTTGGAAATTAAGGCAAAGATACAACTTGTTTCTTCCTTGAAAAAATAAGGCTGAATTTCCTTCCTTAGTCATGATTTTTTCAAGCCATCGTTAGAGTAAAAAAGGATGCAAAAAAGTTCTAATATTCACTCTATGGCATCTATCTCAGGACCCCCAACTTAATTAATTGATTTTTGTTTACAGTTGTTACAGCTCTGTCTTGCTTAGTGAAGATATTTGGAAATGATGAGTAAAACACTGAAGAATAAGACAAAGTGTGAAGAAACGTAAAGTGACCTCATGGTGTGGAGAGGTCATGATAGTGAGAACCTGGGGGTGCACCATAGGTGGTGTTGTTGATAACCAGTGGGCAACAAGGGGAGGTGTGGTAACTTTTGCCTAGGCAGTTTTATCACCAAGGCCAACCCTCTCTATACCATGGTGCTGGAAAGGAGACATTATTAAATAACAGAGCCTATAATTCAGGAGAAGAGATATCAGTTATTCTCACTTTGAAGAAGTGAATTAAATTAGCTATTGCACTGATGTAGGAAGGGTAACTGGAGTTTGCAGGCTATTTGTGTGTGTCTTTTGAGCCCAGGGAAATCATTTAAAGGACCACTACGGGCAAACAATGAAAAAACATATTTTTTATCTTGCCATGATTTACTGCACTTCCTAAAGCTGCCTGCAGCAAAATAAGCGCTCTTTCCTAATTTTATTATTTTTTACTCTTGTCTGCCCTCATGGGGGCAGACATTGTGATTCATTTGGAAAGCTAAATCTGTCTCGATTCTCAGACTGTGAGAACAAATAGCCCTACCATTTGTCGTCAGACTAGACTTCCATTCACTTAGAATGGAACTCCTGAAAAAAATGCCAAGTTTGAGAGTCTGCAGCTCATGTGTCATTGACTGGTATGTGCTGAGTTTTACAAATGTTGTTCCTATTGATGCACTACACATTCTCTGAAAGAAACTTGCAAAAGTGTCAACAAATTACTGAGATAAAAAAGACTTCACTAGGAGCAGTTTTGCAAGTTTCAGTTCCTGGCCAAGTTACTCCTCCCATCTCCCCTCCTTCAGTGGGCTACAGTCTCACATTTCCAGCTTTACTAGATTCAGCTGTTTAGTCAACTTTGCATGACAATAGACATAAAAAATAAATCACAGCCTGGTGTGCCACTAAAACTGTTCCCTTATATGTCTCTTCACTTCTGAATATCTCAATAGCATTTCCCCAGGAATAAAAAAAAAAGCACACAGATCAGTCCAGAGTTTGGACCAATCTATCTATTTCTTAATGTGCACAGTAAAACATTCAGTCTATAATGCGTTCTGGCTGCTGACATGGTTATCTTTACATAGTTATTCTCTTATAGCATAACCTGAACTTATGGTATTCAATGCCAAGCTTTACAACAGTTCTCAGTTTCTTAACAATGACCTCTCACGCCTCTGATGTGACCCAGTACTTTGTCAATATACTGTAAATACATAGATTAATGCAAATATTTGTGCACATATGACACCTACAATAATACACACATACCATCATTAAAACAAGATAAATGCAATATAAATCATATCAATATAGTTATGCTTTCTAGTTAATGACCCTGTTTGTCTATGGAAACTTCTTTTTGAATTTATGTTCATGCAGTTGTATATTTGTTGTATATTATCTTGTTTAATTGTTTCTCAGTATTCTAACCACTGTGTATGCTGCATCAATTGTAAACCTCTGATTTTACTCCTTTTATATTTTCTATGCTCTTTGTACAAAATAGCTATGTTTGTATAATTTATTTTTATTATTTTTTATAATTGTTTACAATGTATCTGGAGCTTTTCTCCCCCAGCCTCCGCTGAAAACGGTCATCTTGTGTCCAGTCGGACTAACTTGGTAAACAAATGGAAAATAAATAAAAAATAAAATATACTAAGAAAATCAATCAATATACCAAGAAAAATCCAAAACTTAAGGAAAAAAAAACACAGAAGGAAGGAAAATGTTTCCTTGATGGTGTCATGAAAATCCCACTCACTTATTCAGATATTATGGGCAAACATATATATATATATATATATATATATATATATATATATATATATATATATATATATATATTATAACATATATAATATATTAGGCAAAACAACTTACCCAACCCACTAGTCATAGGTGAATCTATAGTCAGGCACACTGATGTCCCACTCACCAGGCTAAACAAGGAGAAGGTTACTGTCAGCTGCCTGTCGGGTGCCAGGATCTGCCACATAACCCATGCACTCAGGTCACTCCACAACAAGTACAAATATGACTGTGTCATTGTCCATGTTGGTGTGAATGACCTGAGACATGCCTCCCTGGACTACATGAAAAGAGGCATGGAAGAGCTCTCCGATCTTGTAGCCCATGGAGGTATGACCCTAGCCCTGAGTAGCATTCTGCCATCGTCCAGAATGATACTGCAGTACAAGGACAAAATGATTGACTTCAACAATTGGCTAAGTTTCTGGTGTCATTCTAAGCGGATCCAGTATCTGTCTGCCTGGGACGACATGGTCGACAGACCATGATGCTTTGCCAGAGATGGCCTGCACCTGTCGCCCATGGGATTCCGGATACTGGCTAAGGCTCTTGCTGCCCCTAAAGTGCCTTTTTTTAGACAAGTTTCAAATGTAACAGGAACAGGCAAGCAAAAACTGAGGGTAATGCTACTCAATGCTAGAAGTCTAAACCGCAAAATGCACTCACTCAAGGCATTCCTTAAAATGGAGAACATCGATACCTGTGCAGTGACTGAGACCTGGCTCAAGGCTCCAAAGAGCACCCCTGCACTACCAGGCTATAACTCATACCACACTTTTCGGCCACGTAACCTGGACCGGAACATCAAAGGCGGAGGTGTGCCCATATTCATTAAGGATATCCACACATCCAGGCTAGTTGCTCAGCATATTGCATCCGAGGTTATCCAAGTGCAACTAACTCTGGGCAAAACTGCAATCCAAATTGTAGCTTGCTACAGCTCCCCCATCATGCCCCAGCATTCCCACTCCTCTTTTCTTTATATACTGGAAAATATTAGGGTTCAAACACCCTGATAATGGGCGATTTCAACTACCCTACCATTAACTGGGAAAACTACTTATGTACCAACTCCTTCGCTCAATGCTTTCTGGAATTCCTAAATTCTAGTGCCCTGGATCAACTTATCCACACCCCCACCAAGGGCAACAATATCCTAGACCTAGTCATTACCAACATGAGTGACCAGTGTTCCACACCCGAAGTCAACTCCTTGTTGGTCAGATCTGACTATAAGCTAATCACCCTAGATATCCACATCCCGCCCCCACCCCACATTAAGGAAACCACGGTAAAAAATTTCTCCATAGCCAACTTCATGCTTCTTAAGACAGAAGTGACGAACTTCATGACACCCATGCAGACGGCCAATACAGTTACGACTGCTGAATCCTACACAAATGCACTCTATAAGCACTTACATGAGTGCATGGATTGTGCTATCCCAAACAGAATCAAGAAGCTATCCTCCAAAATAAGAAAGCCAGTCTTGTGGTCCCCTGCCATAAACAAACTGTACAACAGAAGGAAAAAACTGTTGCAAAAGAGAGTAAAATCCCATGAGTGGTGGAGCTCCCTGGTCAGCCTCAGTAAGATGCTGAGACCCCTTAAAAGAGCCTCCAAAGCTAGCTATGAAAATAAAATCGCCACTGATTCTAAGGACAACCACAAAGCATTCTATAGCTATGTCAAGAATCTCAAGGGCAACACCCAGGTCTGCTCCGAGTTACAGCACAACGGCATGAAAATTACAGAACCAACTGATATTGCCAACATTCTGGCAGATAGGTTCAGTGCTAACTTTACCACCCTCTCACACCCTAAAGGGCCCATATCTATACAGGAAGAATGCAGAGTCCCTGTAATCACAACTACACAGGTAAAAGCTGCACTCTGTAAAGCCACAAACACAGCTTCCATGGGACTGGACAACATCCCAGGCTGCATTTTACATGTACTTCAGAACGAACTGGCTCCCCATTTGTGCCCTAGAATGTCTTGTGGAATGTAGAGCAACAGTATGGATGTAGGGGACCACAGCTGAGTGTCAGTCATTTCTCTGTTTGTAGAGTGAAAATTGTGTCCACATCCTTAGTGCAAAATAAAGTACAACTACAACTGCACCAAGGATGGATTTGTTTTCCCATCCTGTTCACAAAATAATGAACTGGATGTTAAGATGCAACAGTGGTTTATAAAATTCTCAGATTGGAAACATGAGGACTGCAAATTACTTGTTTAGAGATGAAGTCATGCTATTGACTTGAAGTGATTGTGATCTCCAGCACATACTTGAGTAGTTTGTTGCCAACTATTAAGCACCTGGGATATAAATCAGTGCTTTAAAAGGTCTTTGATATTGAAAAATGTATACACCCTCAAAGAAGGGGTTCCTCAGCACAATGTCTCATCTGCAGGAGAGCAAGAAGAGAGTGACTCCTCATCTCCAGAGTCAGTGTCAAACAGCAAGGGAGAATGAATTTGGTCAGCCTAGGATAGCACCTGCTCTGCCGCCTCAGAACTAGAAAATTGTAAAGGAGGAGGCTGGGCCTCCCCTCCTTTGTTAAGAAGGCCTGGATGATACTTCTAAAGCTAGAGTCACCTCATGAAGGATAGTTTCACTGGAAGAGAAGTAGGGATTGGGGGGGGGGGTAGTGTCCAGTCCTCAGATCCCTTAGTGTCATATGTTTGAGTATTAGGCATCTGGTGTCTGACTTTTGTATAATTCTCAGATTATCATTCCAGGATTTCTGTGTATCTTTCTCAGAGCTGCTGAAAATAGGCTGTGTTGATTTGGACATCTCAATAATCACAACATGCATGCATACATGCAAAGTAAATGAATAAGAAATGGCATATCTCACTGCATTGCCCAGTCTCCAGACTGCTATAATAGCAACATTAACCAAGATAGTCCTGAAGCAATGACCTGGAATGTCTGGTAGTAGAAGAAATGACATAAGTAGTAGTATTTGTTTATTTATTTATTTTATTTATTTCACATTTGTTAACTGGGTTGGTCCAGCTGAGCAGTTTATAGCCCATTTTCAGTGGAGACCTGAGGAGAAAAGCTCCGGAATAAAACAATATTCTTAGTAATACAAGAATTAAGTAAAACATCATATTAATACAAGAATGAGCAAGACAAAGCATAAACATTGTACAAAGAATGAAACAAACTATGTTATTGAATAGCAATAGACATTACAGTATTTGGATAAGTTATTTTGGTGATACATGTTTGGTGTATACATGTAGTGTCCGACAGGATTATGCAAATTGCTAGACAAGTAATTCAGAGGACTGTTAAGGTTTGCCTAAGATTGAGTAGGTTATAGCGCAGTAGTAGGGAGGTCAGGTGGGGTCCATCAAGGGCAGATCCAGTTATTTTTGTAGAATAATTTCAATTATTTTTTGAAGCTAGCTGCTTGAGTGATATTTTGTATGTTAGAGGGTAGGCTGTTCTCTATTTTTGTAATAGAAGATTTATATAGGAGATTGCCTATGTTTACTTTAGATGTATAAGTTTGTAGGAGAAGTTTCTCACAGCTATGTAGAGGGCATGGGGGAAGTAGTATGAGACCAGATTTTTGAGGGATGGACAGGAGGTGGATTTGTTAAGTATGTTGTGAGCTACATGAAGTTGGGACAATTTTAAATGATGGGAGAATTCCAGCCAGTAGCTTGCGGAGGGCTATGCAGTGGTGGGTTGGGTTAGGGAGGTTAGCTGCAAATTTGGCAATTTTATTGTAGGTTTGTTCCAGTCTAGAGAGTAAACCAGCTTGAAGATTGGTGAGGACTTGTGAGCTGTAATGGAGGCTAGGGAGGAGGTAGGCTTGGGTGAGGTATTGTCTAGAATCTGCAGATAGGAATTTTGCTCTGTGATATAGCAAGCCTAGTTTTTGGTTAGTTTATTTTTTATTGAATGGTGAATGTGTGTGTCGAATTTTAATTGGCCATCAGTAGTCATACCAAGTAATTTTGTGTGTATGTCTACATTAATTATTGTATTATTAAGAGAAGAGATGGAGAAGTTAGCCTTGATGTGGTCATTGTTTTTTGGGAGAAAGAGAATTAGCTGAGTTTTTGGGGTTAATGATAAGCTGTTTTTTAGCCAAGTTTCTAAAGGATGGAAAGATTGCTGAGTGTGTGTTTGAAGTTGTGTGATGGAGTTTGTGGATGTAATAAGGGTTGAGTTGTCGGTGTACTGGATGAGGCTGGGGAGGGGGGTGGAGGAGTGGAGGTCATTGATAAAGATATTAAAGAGCAGGGTTCCAAGAATGGAACCCTGTGGTATGCCAGTTTGTATGGGTAAGAAAGGAGAGCAGGAGGATTGCCATTTGACTGACTGATATCTGTCAGTGAGGTAACTAGCGAACCAAGAGATAGCTGAGGCAGATAGATTAAGGTTAGCTAGTTTGGTCAGAAGTTTGGAATGTGATACTGGATCAAATGCCTTTGATAAGTCTAGGAACAAACATGAGACTAAGTTATTGGAGTTTCTGGCTTTGGCAATGGTCTAGGCGAAGGATATGAGAGCTGTTGAGGTACAGTGTTGTGGTCTGAAGCCATGCTGGGTTAGGGTGAGGAGGAAGTTAAGTATTTGGTTGTAAATACACTTTTCTAGTATTTTTGAAAGTGGGGGAGTATTGCAATTGGTCAGTAATTGGAGGGGTCAATGGAGTTTCCTCCTTTGTGGAGGGGGATAGTGTCAAAGTATTTCCAGGTTTTGGGTACAGTGGCTTCTTTTATAGGACGGTTAATCAGTATTGAGACTGGGTAGGCGATGGATTTTGTAGCAGTTTTGAGGAGTTGGGGTGGGAGTTTGTCTGCAGAAGGTGAACATGGTTTCAGTTTGAGGAGTAGAGATTTTATGTAGTCTGTAGAGATAGGGTTTAGGGTGAAGTTAGTGTTGTTTCTGTTAATATAGGATGTTAGGTTTTGGGGTAGCTTTTGTGTGGGATTTTGGTCTGTGTTGGTCAGTTTGCTGATAGAGTCTATGAAGAACTGGTTGAGGAGAGTGGCAGTCTCATGGTCTGCAAGGTTAGAGTAGGGATTGGGGGTTTGGAGTTTTTCTGGGGTGTAGGATGGAGTTGATGTTTTTCCAGAAATTTTTAGGGTTTAACTTAGCGGAGGTCAGTAGTAGTAGTAGTAGTAGTAGAAGTAGTAGAATTTCTTGTGTTCTGAATAGTGTTCTTAAAAGTCTGTATGTTTATTGCTGCCTTGCAAAGATGTTCTTATTAAACTTACTGCAATGTCCAGAGTTGTTAGAATTATGATTTTACTTCTAAACAGAAAAAACACTGTAAAAGAAATTATGTATGAGGAATTTGATTATCTAGGAGCACATGGAACATCAGTGAAATCAGTAATAGTATTTAAAAAACATAAAGAACAATGTTATAGTTTAGCTTCCACTTCATGGGCTGTACAAAAAAAAAACAGAAATAAATGTGGCCTGACCTCTGCCTAGGGCTACATTTTCATACATGTATTTTCTGCAGTAGTGATGGATGTATATGATTAACCCTGAGAGCGATATTTGACAACCTAGAGAAGAGTAGTGAGGTGACCGATATTTGTTTTCTGGTGCATTTTTATTAATTTCATTGCTGAGATGTTTTTCTTTCATTTTAGGACATGATTAGTAATAATAATAAAAGTATAAACTGTGTGTTCATTTTATGCCAGATTCCATTTACTTTGTGTTATGCAGTTTAGTCCTCAGCAAAATGCGTTGTAACACTGTCAACAGACAGTGCATGATACAGCATGGTTGTTTGTACTGTAACTTATACAGCTGAAACAGTAAAAGCTACATTCTGATTTATTAGAGTGCCTCGTGGCACAGGATATACTCAGGAGACAGTATGTAAAATTAGTAACTTACAAAAGAGGCATGTTTGAATTCTGAGCAAGACATTTGCCTGAAGTTTATATCAGGCCACTTACATGTGCCATACTGTTAGCTGTAGTAGGGCAGGAATTTGAAGTGACACTAAGTTCATAAGTTCATAGGTAGGTACTAGTCTATCGGCCCTAGGGCCTATACAAGCCCAGCCAAAAAGGTACCCTGGCTTTTGCCACCCAAGAAAATTATTTTACTGTGCCACTGTCGAGCAGAGCCACAGAAGTGATCCCTGGGGTGAATTTCCTATTTTTCGTCCAATCATGAAGATTTTTCTTGAAGAGTGTTAATGAGGAGCTTTGTTTGATATAGATAGGTAGTTTATTCCAGAGTATGGGAAGTCTCTGGGACAGGAATCTATCCCTCCGGCATGTTCTGTTTATTGTGGTGACAAGGTTTAGGTCCCTAGAGCGTGTGGTTCGGAGGGATTTCTTTAAGTGCCCAACAGCTCTGGGTTTGCCATAGCTTTGTATGTTAGGCAGAGATCACCTCTGAGTAGGCGATATGCGAATGCGACGGAGTAAAGCTGAAATTTTTTGAGATGGTCTGCGTAGGGTATAAAACACTTAGTGTTTTAAACAAGTCCGGTATAAAACACTTAAAACTCATTTCTCTGGTAGTCCTGGAACGAACACTAGATATCAACATGTTTAAGTAAAGCAGCAGAACTCATACATTAAAAGATAAGATCTATAATACACAGGAGGCAAATTCATCTTTCTTTTTTTGATTTTCTTGGCTGATTATCATCCTTTAAGCAAAGTGCCTCTTTTTCCATGTTGATCCAGAAGTACTGATCTGTTTAACTGATTTGCTGAAAGTCACGCAGTGAGCATGTTAATATAGTCTGATCTAAAGTCAAGCCAGTAGGAGATAAAGTATTTTAATATCATTTTGCTTTAAATCAGTATGTAAATCATACTTCTGCTAGTCAATATGCATCTAGCAAACAAGACCAATGAACAAAGGAGGTATTTGGATAAAGACAGTATTACACAACACAGTTACAGTAAAAAAGATGAGCACTCAGTCTAGAGAAATATAGAATTCTAAGTCAATGGAAATTCAGATTTTAAACAGTTTGCAAAATAGCAGAGTTCCTTTACCAAGAATGTTATTTATTGTAGGCACTTCTTCTTGCTCTAGCTGCAAAGTTTCCTGTTATTGGTTGGGAACGCAAAATGCTAGTGATGAATTAGGCAGGGAAAGACATTTGTGTCTGAGATGAGACAGGTGAACACAGCAGCTGTGCTCTGCATGCATGAAAGTTACTGGAATTTCCAGGAGAACATGGCATGTTAAAACATCGCAGAAACTGGTGGTACATGACAATACACAGGTGGTAGGCAGTAAGGCAATATCAGAATGATTCACACTGCTTAGCAGAAGATAAGGTCTTGGCAGGTAGAAAAACAAAGGTTAAAAGTTAGAGAGTAGTGAATGTCACTTTGTAAGTGCTAAAGTAACATTTCATCCTACAGAACCTGCACTTGTGACAAAGTATTGGGCCTCTGAGTACCTGGTTTTCTAATCATTAGCCTGTGTTATGCAATGTCATGGATTAGAGCATCAAAATAAAAAGAAACATAGCTATCCGTTCAGGCAAGCCATCTTATTTTCAACATTTGGTGTTCAGGAAGCTGTAGAAACTTGCATTACAGACAGTGTGACAGCATGTATAAATAAAGTAGTTAGCTAATGAAACACTGTAGCATTTTTCAGTAAAATAATTATGTCTAAATTCAGTACACAATTCACATCCTGCAATTAATGGCTGACAGATTATTTAAATTACATCATGTATCCGTGGGATATTTCAGTCTAGTAATTAATATCACCTAGTAAAATCTGAGCAGATGAAAGAAATGTAAATCCACAAATTAATTCACTTTGCACACAGAAGCAGGTGGTAAGGTACAGGAGACAATTAAATCATACTTCAAATCTGTAACGTGAGAACAAAGAAGGCAGTGATGAAGGTTAATACTGATAGCTGTACTTCATTATCTACATCTTGGTAAGTAAAATACTTTTAGTAAAGATTTGATGTTATTTAATAGCAGCTAATGAAGTAACATTTTGTTGGGGACAAGTGGTACACATATAAGTATGTTGATGTATTTTGTGCCCTCATTGGAAACGGGTAGATATTATTTCCATTTTTAATAGGATCACTCATAGATGGCATCAGAGAAATTACAGGCCTATTGGTAGATCCACATTTAACTGCCTGAGTCCTAAAAGCACACAGACCACAGTCTCACAACTGAGTAGTCATTCATCAAGTAGTGCATACAAGCTGCCACTCACTCTCGTATATGACTGTGTGTTCAAGTGGCAGCTGCAGGGAGGGGGGGGGGGGTCTTCTACTTGAACATGTAACCAAATTAAAGGGAAGTACATGTGGCAGCTGTGGAGGGAGAGTAGTGCTACCATTCCAACCCATGGCAAGTCTGAAGTAAGTAACTGCAGCAGCCAAAGGGAGGGACAGGGTGGGAGTTTAGGAGCATTTGTGGAATATAGGTTTAGGGCCAGGGAGTGAGGTTTAAGATTAAGACTAGTGATTGTTAGGGAGTTTTAGGTTTATGGTTTGATCAGGAAACTTGGTTAAAGGAGTGATCAAGGAATTTAAATGTAGGGATTGTGGTCTGGGATTAGGTTTAGGAAGTCATTGTGCATTTTACTGTTACAGTTAGGGAACAGGGTTTGGGATTAGTGTTAGGGACAAAGAGAAAGTTTTAGGATTAGTGAGCAACTAGATAATTTAGGTTTAGGGATTAATCTGGGAAATTAGGTTTAGGGTGCAGGGTTTGTGATTGGAGTCAGGGAACAACTAGGAGTGTTTGGGTTAAGGATAGGGAGCAAGGGTTGTGGTTAGGATTAGACCTAGGGCTCTGGATGGGCTGTGCATTGGGTTAATAGCTAGTGTGAGTCAGACCTTTGAATTTTGAGCAAGTGTCAGCGAGCAGGTAATCCTCAAGTTAATGACATGTAAGCAGCTGTTAGCCTTTTTTCTTTAATTTAGCAATTCTGGAGACCTTCATCAGGAGACTGAAAAGTGAGACTCAGTAGAAGTAAGTAAAGCAACCATTTCCAACAAAACATAGGTATTCTCTAATAGTAAATGGCAGTTAAGTGCTTGCATGTGGGTGGATACAGAAAGGAAGACTAACAGGATTCTTAAAGCTTCCATGATTTGGAAATGTTTCTTAAAGCTGTTTAGCTGCTCTCAGCATGTCTTTCACCCTTAGCAGGTTCAGGAAGTGACTGGCCTATTTAGTTAATTTAATCTTTTGATAACTGGTTAATTGAGCAGGTCAAGAGACCCTTTTCAGTTATACCCCAGGTCAATGGATATTGCAAAAACAGTACATTGATACAGGTGACAGAGCAATGCAAAGCGGATCTATATTAAAACCCCGAAAGATCTAAAACGCGAATGTATGTACATCGACACACAAAGGTCGATGTACATACACAGCGATACATGAAAATGGCGAAAATCAAAATGCTGAACGTGTTTCATCAGCAAAACGTGCCACACAGGTAAGTACAAAATAAAAAAAATACATTAACATGCTTGTGCAGGGGGGCAAGCCCCCCTGCACCCCCCATGCCCCCCACACCCCTCTTCTTAAATATACCAACTCCGAGACCACACTACAGGGGGAAAGGATATATTTCCTTATCCCCACCACCACGCTGCTGGCTAGGAAACACGTTCGGCATTTTGATTTTCGCCATTTACGTGTTTCGCTGTGTATGTACATCGACCTTTATGTGTCGATGTACATACATTTGCATTTTAGATCTTTCGTGTTTCTAATATGTAACCTGCAAAGCGCAAATGCTAGTTCAGAAGGTTCAGTAAGAAAGACTTCAGAGAAACATAATAACGATGATGATGATGATGATCACAGTGGTAAGTGCATGTATGTATTACCTATTACATGATCAGAAATTTTAAAAATCTGAAATACCTGACTTAAGAAATGGCCAGTAAGGAAAAGAGGCATGAGTAGATTTGAAAATATCAGACATTTTATTTATTTAGTATGAAATAACACATTGATAATAGGGATAAAGAAATACTAGACTTCTTGTAGGTGTTGTCAGCCTGAGGTGTTAATCAAGTTTGTGAAAGCATTTGCTTGATAACTTATTGAAAATGTGATGCAGAAGATGAATGCTGAATATGGTCTATAAGAAAAGTTAGACTGGATGTGAGGAGCAAGGAATTCCACAATGCAGTGACTGATGTGGAGATGGTGTGGTAAGTTGTAGGTAAGGCAAAGGCTCACATTCTTAGTGCTACTGGTGATGATTTTTATGACTGTAGTGAGTGAAAATGTGTGTACAGTGAGGAAGTGGTTTTAAAAATTGTGAAAGAAATCATTTGCTGTACTCCGTCATGATGTTTATTAAATAAAATTTATTACAAAATGCTACAAGTAAAATAAATTTTATTTTTTATTTTATTTTACATTTGTTGACCGGGATAGTTCGACTGGATTCATGTCCATTTTCAGCGGAGGCCTGGGGAGAAAAGCTTCAAAGGTGGTCACATATGGTGACATATGGTGGTAAAATATACATATAGAACACGAGTCATCATGACATTATACAAATATAACACATTTTACAGTCCAGTTAAATTTTTACAAGTATAACACATTTTATAGTCCAGTAAAATTTGTACAGTCTAACAATCTTCTAAACTGGCTTAAAAAATAAAGATATTTGAGTACAACTTACAGACATAGTATTAGTACACCAGTGTGCATAAAGATTTAGTCAGGCATGGAGCAGGGACATATCCAATGAGACTTGAAATACTCCTTGAGAGATTTTTTAAATTGAGATAGGGTGGTATCTAGGGTAATGTTAGCAGGAAGGGAATTCCAAATTTTGCCAGCAGAGTTGGCGAACAGGGAGTCACCAGCTGAGTTGTTGGATTTGATGGTTTGCACTACCAATCTATTAGATGACCGGAGTGATCTAGAGTTGAAGTGGGAATAGATGATGTTTTTCAGGGCAGGTGTATTATCTGGTTGGTTAAAAGCTTTGTGAGCCACAATGAGTAGATTATACTGAATCTGCCTGGGTAGCTCTAGCCATCGAAGATAATTTAGATTTTTACAGTGATGCATTGTATAGGGTAGACCAGTTGCAAATCTAGCTATGTTATTGCAGCTTGAGAGTTTGTTAAGATATGTTATATTTAGGTTGGCAAGTAAAGGGGAAGCATAGTAGAGTGTAGAGAGTAGATGGGAGCGGGCATTGGAAGTCCTAGCATATGGGGTAAGGAATGGCTTTATCCTATATAGTGAGCCCAATTTTCTGTTAATGGCTTTGATTGTTTTGTTGATGTGCACATCAAACTTTAGATTATCTATAATAACTCCACTTTTGTATGGGCATCTGGAGAGATTATGGTACTGTTATTAGACTTTATGGAGAGAGATAACACCATGTATCTTTCAGTGGGGGTGAAAAGTAGGAGCTTTGTTTTATTAGGCTTTAGAATCAGACAGTGAGCGGCAAGCCAGTTCTCTACTAGGTTAAAGGTACTCTGAGTTATTGCTAGCAGCTCTGTTTACGAGGTACCAGTGCAGATCAACACTGAGTCGTCTGCATATTGAATGCAGATGGCTTCAGGGACAACTGTGTGGAGGTCATTGAGAAAAATGGAAAACAGAAGTGGTCCCAAGATAGACCCCTGTGGGTAGGAGGTTTGAGAGTTTGTTTTGCCATAAGATGGATTGTTGTCTATTGTGCAGGTAGGGTTCAAACCATCGGAGAGAGTGATTGCCTAGGGATATTGTTGCCAGGGTGTTGATGAAAAGATGGTGGTTAACCATGTCAAAAGCCTTGGATAGGTCCAAGAAAAGGGCTGAAGATAACTTGTTGTTCCTGTTATAGTTTATTGCATTAGAGAAGGCGAGGAGAGCTGCGGTGGTACTATGATATGGCCTGAAGCCATGCTGGGAGTTAGCCAGTAGGTTGTTTTGGGTTAGAAAGTACAGGAGTTGTTTATGGATGCCTTTTTCCATTATTTTTGCCAGAGGTGATAAGATGACTGTGGGTCTATAATTGGATAATTCAGTAGAGTTACCACCTTTATGGAAGGGTATGACATGAGATATTTTCCAGATGGAGGGGACTTAGACTTCTGATATGGACAGATTAATTAGAATGCAAATGGGGTACCCTATGGTATTCAGCTGGGAGAAGGTGTGCAGCTAGGGTAGTAGGTTTTAATTTTTTGAGTAGTGAACAAATGAAAGATGTAGAGACAAGTTGGAAGCTATGTAGTAAATGCTCAGTTTAATAACAAAATTACTGCACTTTTATTTCTAAGGGTAAGACCAATGGACAGAGGCTGTGGTGCTGTAATTTCCTTCACTGCCGACTACCACATTTAGTCTTTTAAACTCTTAAAATCTAATGGCCGCTAGTTTTATGGTCTGTTGAGTCACAACATTGGTACTACACAGATTAAAGTATAAAAAAGGTACACAAATATGAATCATTAAACAATTTAATAAGTGCAGGTAAGGTTTTAAGAGCATGTAGGAAATATGCAGTTGTCCTGGATGTGGGTTGTCCACTATCCTCACTCACTAATAGGCTACATGCTGAATGCCCAACTAAGCAAAGTGCTTAGCCTAGTTCCCCAGACCCATTTCCTCAGTAGTGCCTCAGAGTTTTAGGGCCTTACAGTGCTCATGTGTCCTCAGTAACTCTACATTAAATAAATCCTTACATAAACACACACACGCACACACACACACACACACACACACACACACACACACACACACACACCTTCACTTCCATGAAAAGCTGGTAGTATATTCCAACACTACTGCCGTCTGTCCTGACTCAGGGTAGTAAAATGCCTACAATATCAGACTGGGCCCTTTCAGTTATTGTTCACTGCTGATAAATAAGCAAAATAATTATAGACACAAATGGTAATGTGTCACTGAGCAGTCCGGCCAGTTGGAGGTGGATGTTGGCAGTAAATACCCTCTTACAACTAATAAACAAGTATAAGATAACCAACTGCAAGCTTTCAAAAACTGAGTAAGTAAAAAGAAGAATGAGTTAAGCAATACAGTTAACAGCTGCATATTCAGGGAGGTATGGAACTGCACTAAAAAAAGAAAAAGATAATAATCCTTTCAAACAGATTACAAGACAGAAAAACATCTAACTGTAGTTAAATATTTTCTTTTATCTGTTACTGAAAGAATTACTGACATTTAAGTATACTGACTGAACTTTTAAAACATACTTCAGGCAGAGACAAAATTACAAAAATTATAACTAAACCAGACTCACAGGTCTGTGTATTTCCACTAACACATCCTGTCACAACTGTTGTCTCTCCTCTGATGTGTTCAGTTAGCTATAGCTTGTACCTGTTTTTCTTTGCCATATTGAATTTGAGTGCCACATTTACATATCAATGTTTGCTTGGGTCTATGTCATATGAGCGAATCGCACAAATTGCAAATGCTCATAATATCGAACATACCGGACCTCAAGCTTCATATTGTGGGGGGGGCCACTAAATATATATTCCAACTCCGAGATCGCACTACAGTGAGAAAAGGGCAAATATCCTATTCTTCACTGTACCGCGATCTCAGAAAAAGCACTTCGAGGTCTGGTACGTTCGATATTATGAGCGTTCACAATTTGTGCGATTCGCTCATATGATATAGACCCTACCATGAGCTTGCCACCTACTGCATCATGGGATCTTTGACTTTTCTCACACCCCCAAAACTTAAATAAATGAACTCCAGTGTCATCCAGCCATGGAGAAAGAGAAAAAGTACTGAATTATGTAACACTCAGTCTCCTGAAGTTCGACTGTAATATACTTTGACTGCCTTCACACACACAAATAGGTTTAATGTCATAATCTCGAGGTGAGATGCACGCAGAGGGAAAATTCGAAACACAGATGTTCGAATTTTCATCTGGCAGAACATCTCAATGTTCAAAAGTTTATATTAGCAAATGCACTGTGCATTCGCTAATATAAATTTGAAGAACTGTACAGAGATCGCATTACAGTACGGTCTGGGAAATTCATCCATTTCCTCACTGTAGTGCGATCTCAGAGTTGGAATATATAGTTGGCAGGGGATGTGGGGGATGCAGGGGGTGCTTACCCCTTTCAAGAATGTGGTTAGTGTTTACTTTACATGAGCTCCTATACGGCCATCACGTGATGTGTTCAGAAACAATGTCGAATCTGCTGAATTCGTTCAGCTGATTCAACATTGTGACGTTCTTTGTTTTGATTTTTGAGTTTTGTTTCCGATGTGTTGAACAGAAATTATTTTGCCGTTTGACATATTGATAGTAAACTATATATATATATATATATATATATATATATATATATATATATATATATATATATATGTATATATATATATATATATATATATATATATATATATATGTATATATATGTATATGATTCTACTTCAGTAGATGGAATTACCAGTTACTCGAAACCCATATAACTGAGACGAAAAGGGCGACATGAGAACACTGATGTCCTGGAACACCGACTTACCACTCCAGGTAAGTAAACGTTTGGCCATCCTTAAAAACAAATGAAACTGAACAAAAACAAACCTACCAATGTGGGGGGTTCTGCCCCCCAACTAAATATACCAACTCCGAGATCTCACTACCGCAGGGTAAGGGGCAACGTTCAATAGGATGGCCAAGCATTTACTTACCTGGAGTGATGAGTCAGCATTCTGGGACGTCACTGTTCTCATGCTGTCACCTGTTGGCCTTTTTGTCTCGGTTATCTGAATTTCAGGTAAGTGGTATTTCGATCTACTGAAGTAAACCCCTTAAATATATAATATATATATATATATATATATATATATATATATATATATATATATATGTGTGTGTGTGTGTGTGTGTGTGTGTGTGTGTGTGTGTGTGTGTGTGTGTGTGTGTGTGTGTGTGTGTGTGTGTATGCATTTCCTACATTATGATCAAGGTGTTCATTGTTGACTCACTGCACTGAGCATAAGTGATCGACAATGGATGATAGCAACCATTTAGTTCACAAAGTTGATAAGTCGGCAGTGAATGCCTTGATCATGGCACTGAAATCAAGAAAGATAGATATGTATAGAAACACACGTGTGTGTGTGTGTGTGTGTGTGTGTGTGTGTGTGTGTGTGTGTGTATATATATATATATATATATATATATATATATATATATATATGTGTGTGTGTGTGTGTATATATATATATATATATATATATATATATATATATGTGTGTGTGTGTGTGTGTGTGTGTATGTGTGTACGTATATACAGTTGTGGCTATATATATATATATATATATATATATATATATATATATATATATATATATACGGGTCTGGTTCATTTCGCCGAAAGCACAGCAAGACCAAATCGACGAAAGCACAAATTGATGAATTTCATTTCACCGAAAATAGTAGTGGCAGTGTATATGCCCTTTTCCCCACTGTAGTGCGATCTGGAGTTAGAATATATAGTTGGGGTGGTGTGTGGGACATAGTTCTCCACATTGGGGGGTGTGAGGGGTGTAGCGATGCAAGTATCGTCTCCATAAAGTTTCTTTCGACAATTTTCTTAGATGCTTTTGATTGTGTTTTAAGTGTTTGTTTTAGTTCATATAATACCTCAGTTGCTCTAAATTTGATTTATTGAGGTAGATCACTATTGTATGGACAAGGCTCCTGTCATCTGAATTCACAAACTGGCGTGTCTGCTAATAAACTATAGCACTGAGCATAGTGGTGCTGGTTTGTTGTTTTGTCACTTGCATCTATATATATATATGTATATATATATATATATATATATATATATATATATATATATATATATATATATATATATATATATATATATATATATATATATATACATACTTTGGGATCTATACATGAACCAGCAGACTTCTTCCTCCTTTCTCAGGAAACATCTTGCATGCCAAACTCCTGTACTGAAAAGAGCTGAATTACTCTAATCTCAGTTTTATATATCCTAGTGATGCATTTAAATTAAATTCATCTATTACCCAGTTTGAACAGTACATCATTATTCTTTCAGGAAAACTTAGCTAGGCTTAGAAAGCCCCTACCCCCCGTGTTGTTAGCCTGTTACCAAAATGATTCCATTATAAGACTTTAATTTGATACTAGCTGCTAAGATGCAAAGCATATGCCACGTTTTTCCTCCATGTTAGTTAGCTTGCCCTCATTTAGTTTTTTTATGTTTTTAAAGCTGGTATGTGGCTGTTCTTTTCTAAGGTAACATGTCACCATCTTAAGAATTAAAATGTAATTACTATATGCCTTACTCGGTGTTTGCCTTTGTATTTATGTAAAGGCACATGTGGCAAAACAATGACAATTGAAATCATATGCTCGAGATTGCAGTATTATTTAGAAAATGAAATGCATATTATATTTGATTGTTTCAACATTCTGTAATAATTCTGCTAATATTTCAGAGCAGGGTGCCAGCTAATTTAAATTACATTATTCTTCTGCCTTTATACATATCTTCTTTGCAGCAACTGAGTGTGCTAAATCAGCAGTTGTAAGTAACCGATACTGACAGAAGAATCCACACTGCAGTCTTGAACTAGCTTACTGATGGATAGGGACAGAAGTGGTAGAAAAATAGTATACTCTTGCCTGAAATTATAACGTTAACCATTTTTGCCACTTAGCATTTATACTATTGTTCTTTTAGAAGAATCTTTGCTTTAGGTAATATGCCATCTCTGGTGCTTTATTTTGGGTAATGGATCTGTTAATGTTGTTTAGCTAAGAAAATATTTCTTGTGAAGCTCCAGTTTGAGTGTTTAACAGCAGATTGGTACAATTGCTTCAAAGTTATTGCAAAAACTAATAATGTGATGTCATTCTCGCCTTTACTCTCACTGATGGGTTGTATTTGATCCCTCAAATCCATCTTGTCCATTTTTCAGCTTGAGGTCTTCAGCAAAGCTAGTGGGCCACCTCCTTTGCCCATAATCTAACCCTCTAGCTTCCCCAGATCTCATTTGCCATGCAGCGAAGAGGTTGGATAGCAAGCTCTGGGCTAAGTATTTGACACGTTTTCTACTTATAGATTTCTTATTTTCCAAAACTTAAAAACCCTTTTACTCTTAAAATAATATTTTTAATATTTTATATCTTTACCCTTTAGCAATATCTGTCAGTCTCTTTTTACGCTTTCTTAGTAGTTAGCATCCTTTTGAGTTACAGGCCATCTAACGAACTTCCGTTTAATCTAGAGGATGCTCTACTCCCTCTTTCCTACTATTCCCACCTTTCCAAAAAAAACCTCTCTCTGTCCTTTTAAATTTTCTGTCCATTTAAGTTAGAGGCTGACTCTGAGTTTTATGTGTGCATACGTGCTCTGTTCCTCTTTATCTCTTCTTTCTTTCTGATGTAGATATGTCTCAAAAGCAGGAAGAGAAGGCCCTAGGCTTCAAGAAGTGTGAGAAAGTGAAAAAAGATGCCTGTAGCGATTCACACATTCTATGTGTTTATTGTTTGGGGCCTCTTCATTTACTAGAGTCATGCTCCATCTGCCACGGATTTAACCACAGGGCATTGCTGGAGCATTAAAATAAGCATATTCAAAAAGGTCTGATTAAGACCGCTTTTCCTGAGGCTATAATACTTCAGTATCTGCCCCAAGTGTTTCTGCCCAATCGGAGCAGGAGACTTCTGGGAGTTGACAGTCCCCAATCAGGTCCGTGGAGCCAGTTCAGATCTCACTGGATCCAACCCTGCCTCTGGGGGCCTCGGCATGGGTGAGTTCAGCTCCTACCTCAGCTTCAGAGCTTCCATCATCTGCTCCAGAGGTTCCAGCAGCTCTACCAACTCATTTGTCGGATCCAGGGAGTTCTTCGTAGTGTGGCTGGACTGCTTTCAAAGTTATGAGGGTTATGACCACCTCTCAGTCTGAGACACAATCTCCTTCGTATCTTCCAACCAGTTCTGTCCAGGTGTCTTTGTCTTCTCACCTACCCTCTGCACAGGTCCGCAGAGACCCTAGGCCGGGGGATGTCCATCAGGGGACTCCCCCCCTTCTGAAACCTCCCCAGAATATTTCACTGAGGAGGTCCATCAGCAGAGAACATGCAAGAGGAAGCATCTCGACTCCCCAGAGGAATCCATCACATCTGATACCAACTGCGATGAAGCAGAAGGGTCCCCACGGTCACCTCCTGAAGATGTCTCCTTTGGAGACATCCTGGAAATCCTAAAGCAGAGAGGTGACTGGCAGTTCACCTCCCCTTTGGCCAAAGACTCGGTTTACCTGAAGGCCTTTGGGTCTCGCCCTTCAACCTCTTGTGTGACCCCTCCTTGTGCTTATTGAGTTAATCTGTCAGAAGACCTGGGAGACCCCAGAACATGTTAGAGCCTATTCCTAGGAGACCAAATAAATATATTACAGCCCCTAAGGACAAGAACTTTTTGACAAAAGGTGTAGCAGCTGATGCCATGGTGGCGGCCACTAAAAAGGAGCTTTCCGAGACCAGCTCTTTTATCCATCTTCCAAGTAATGATTCCAGGACCATGTATAGGTATGGGAAGTGCATCTTTTTGTCAGCAACCTTTGCCTTACAGTCACTGAATTAACTTACCCGTTTCACTAGACTGCAGAGGGACCTGCTACACATAAACATCCTAAAGATAAGGATGATACTTTTATTGCTGCAAACATTTCAAGAGACTCTCCCTCTAGGAATGATAGCAATCCAGTCAGACTGTAGTCTGGTACATAAACAGGGAGAAGCCAGATCTTATCCCCTTTGTCGAGAAGTTCTGAGGGTCTGGCAATGGGCAATGGCTTCCAACTGCTTTCTGCTAGCAATGTACTTCCTGCAGAAGTCCAACATGATTGCAGACAAATTGAGCAGGGCCATGCTATGGGCACATGAGTGGTTGCTCAGTTAAAAAGTTACGGAAGAGGTCTTCTGGAAATGGGGCCAGCCTTCATGCAATCTCTTTGCATTGCCCATCAGTGCCAAATGCAGTGACTATTTTGCCCTGATCTCTTACATGGGGGAGTCACCAAGGGATGCAGTTATTCATGATTGGCCTTTGGGACTTCTTTATGCCTTTCCTCCTATCCCCCTAATTCCCAAGTTTTTGTAGAAAGCAAGTTTGTTGGAGACAGCAATAAACCTTGTACTTAACTCTCCACAGCTATGAACCTACAGATACTACATGTGTGCGTTATTTGAATACATGCTATGTCCCTTGCAGTTATATTTCATTCATTTCTTATTTGAAAATATGCCATTTACTACTTCTAGTCTTCCATGATTTTAATCTTCTCACTGTTGATTTATTATCTGTTTCATTCAATGCATTAGTACTGCTCAATATTTCTTTGTGTATTAATATTTTTCTTTGTATGTAATTTTGTGGAGCTTTTCTCCCTGGGCCTCCACTGAAAATGGACTCATTCCAGGCCTAGTGGACTTTTCTGGTTAACAAATGCAATAAATAAATAAATACACGAAGAATCCTGATTGCCCCCTATTGACCTCATCAGATCTGGTTCCTCTTTTTTCAGCCTCATTTTCGGGATGAACCATGGATTCTGGACCCTACTGTGGACCTTCTGACTCACTGATGGTTCACCCCATCCTAGGCCATCTCAAACTAACAGCTTGGCTGCTCCAGTTCCCCTGAATGCCAGGTTTCCTCTCCTCTCCTCTTCAGTCAAACATATTCTGATATCTTCCTATAAAACATCTACACAAAAACTGCACAGGAGCTGATGAAAAAGATTTGTTACATGGGTCAACAATAATCAGTTAGACCCCTTTACTGTGCCCATACATTCTGTTCTAGAATTTTTTTGCAGAACTTTTCAATGAAGGAGCTGCTGCAGCCACTATTAAAGTTCATTTGACAGCAATTTCCAGTTTTCATATAGGAGAAAATGGTTGTGAGGTCATGTCACACAGACTTTGTAAAGCCCTTTGAAAGGAACTACTATGATAAGACCACCATATAAAAATCCATCACCCCCCTGGATCTCAATTTCATTTTGTCTAGCATCATCTGTCCCCCTTTTGAACCATCAGCAACATGTGAATTGAAATACCTCTCCTGGAAACACTCTTTTTAGTGGCTATTACTTCAGCCTGAAGAGTTTCTGAATTAAAAGCCCCCATACCTAATTTTTCATAAGGACAGAGTTTCTTTATGCATGAACTCCTCTTTTTCTACCAAAGGTTGTGTCAGAAAGTAACCCCAGCCAACTTATAGAGTTGCCAGTTTTTTTTCCCTAACTTCCAAAATAAAGAAGAATATTCACTGTATCTCATAGATGTTCATAGACAATTACGTTTCTACTTACATAGGACCTCTGAAAAGAGAAAATCAGATCAGCTCTTCATCTATTATTTTGATATTAAAAAAGGTCAACCAGTTACAAAAGTTACTTTATCTAACTGGCTTACACTGTGTATATCTTACATGTATAATTCAAAGAATAGACCCCTTCGAAATACTGTTAACCTCATTCCACAAGGTCTGTAGCCATGTCTGCAGCTTTTCAAGTGAGATTACCGTTGAATAACATCTGTGCTGCAGCAACTTGGGGAAACCTTCATACCTTTATTACTCATTACAAAGTGGATTTAGCCTCTAGGAGTAGAGCCTCTTTCGGTTCTATGGTTGTGAGGAATATTCTCCCATGAGCCACCCAAGAGTCAGGTTCCTTGGGACGCGGTCCCATCAGCGAGAATAAAGGCGAGATTGACAACATCACATAAAGAAGTTATGTACTTACCATAACGTTCCATGTGTGTGTTCTCCATCTTGCCCTTTATTATCACAACCCTCCCTCCATACCCCCCTGCCTATACTCCTGGGAGACCGAGTAGCTCAAATTCGATACTAAAGGGCCATATAGCCTCAGAACTTCTTGTTTTCTAAATTTTTTGAGTGATATAAATGTATGTATGTGCATATATATATGAATATATATATATATATATATATATATATATATATATATATATATATATATATATACACACACACACACACACACACACACACATATATATTTTCTTTTTAAGACTACTGGGGGCAAACAAGATCTGAAGAAGCTCAAGGGTTGCATTACGGGTAAAGATGGAGGCCCATGAGCTTTGCTGAAGACCTCGAGCTTGGAAAATAGCCGAGACGGATCTGATGGATAAGATCCAACCCATCAGTGAGAATAAACGACGAGATGGACAACACACATGGAATATTATGGTATGTACATAACTTCTTTTTTTTCAGCCTTACCAGTTCTGGCACATTTTGTTCTGGTATGCAGTCATCTTTCTTTATTCTTCAAGCTTTAGGCTAGTGTCATTGCTCAGAAAAGCAGATGACAAAGCAGAAGTTACAATAAGTGGCACAATGACTGAAATCTGCTGGCCACATACTGTTCTATCTTTGTGTCTGACATCTTCTGCAGCTTGGGTTTGAACTTGTTGTGAGGATGCCTTTGTGGGAAAGCCGTCTTCGCCCTGGAGATGAAAATGTGCTAGGAAGCAGCATTATGGGCTGGCCATCAGGAAGAAGCAAGCAAATTAACACAGACAGGTTAGCAGTAGTGTAATGACTTCCATTTAGGCTAAGCAATCATAATTAGGCTTGCTGCTCTATGTAAGAATCATCTGGAAGCTAACTGTCTTCAATATAGTTTGCTGAACAGAATTTGAATGTTTCTTGGTCTGAGCAGAAACCCAGGGTCTTACAAAATTATCAAATCCATGTAACTGCCATGGAAATGTTAGACTAGGATTCCTAAGATCTTAAGATCCTTGTGGATACATAGTCTAGTAAATACCTATACGAACCTATATATCTCAGTCCTGTATTGTCATTATAACCCTACTTGATGCTTGCAACTGGGCTCGCTAACTACTGTGCACTGTGCTTGTGAACATGGAAGAGGGACTCTTTGAAGGTGAAGTTTGTAAAAATAGATTAACACAATTAAATGAGATCACTTTTGGGGTAAAATATAAAACATTATTTAGTTAGAATTTAATTATTTTGGAGTTTGCTAAAACATGGTTACAGATTATTGTAAACTTTAACAGACATGGTGATCTGTTTGCGGTAATGTTTCAAATAACTTCTTCTAACCTCCTGATGAGTGCTATGTTCATTGGTAGTTCTTTAAATGGCACTTCTAGCTATCAGCAAATAATAGAGGCAGCATCAGGGAGGATGTGAGTGAGAAACTGCTTACCTCGCCCTTTTTGATACTAGCCAGGATTCAAAGACAAGCATAAGACATGACAGGTAAGGCTGCAAGAAACAAAACCCGTTATAGAGATCAGAGAAACCAGTGATTCAGAGACAGTTAGGAAATGCCTCATTATCAGCTAATTTACATACCTTTCAATCACTTGATGATTACCACAAACATTAACAGGCCCTTTTCTCCTGCCCATACTAGCTGATGCAGTGTGTTAGCACAAGCACCTCCCCATTCATTCCCTCACATGTATACACACACACACACACACACACACACACAACCCTACGTATATAGAACATTTGTGATGTTTTGTCTTATCCACCCCCCCATAACTATTAACCAGATTAAAACTTGATTATGTTTATCAGTAAGTACAAAAATGTCCTTGCTATTGGGTGGAAGAACAAAGTCATTTATGATTACAGTCATAGATAAGTAAGTACTAGACTACCTACCCTTGTGGGACATTTTAAGCCTAGACAGTTTCCTTTTCAAATGTGAGAATCAAACCGTCTACCTTGTGACTGTGAGGTAAACTCTTAAACCATTATACTATGCCCCAACCTCCAGTCATCCAATAATACCAGTCAAGAGTTTTTATTATTTTTATTATTATTCAGAAAATGTATTGTGATGCAGACAAGGGTAAGGTGATTCACACAGCCTATCTTGACCTCGCCAAGGCTTTCGACACCATCCCCCATTCTGGAATTATAGCTAAACTCACTAAACTAGGTATAAATCCCTATGTCACAAGATGGGTTGCCAACTGGCTCACTGACAGAACCCACACTGTAAAAGTTGCAGACTCCAAATCTGACTTCAAACCAGTGACAAGTGGAGTACCACAGAGTTCAGTCCTGGGACCTCTCCTGTTTGGTATCTACTTCTCTGAAGTACAGGCTAACATACAAGGTCTCTGGCTAAAGAAGTTTGCAGATAACTGCAAACTAATAGCTATAGTCGAGTCCTCAAATGATGTGGACATTCTACAGAAGGGCCTCACTAAGACAGATGCCTGGTGTCAGAGCCATGGCCTCAAGCTCAGTGCCAAAAAGTGCATTGTTATCCCCTTTGGTAAAAACTCTGTACCCATGAACTACCACATAGGTGGCAGTCTTCTTAACGCTGAATGTGTGATAAGATACCTTGGGACCCAGGTGGACAGTAGTCTCTCCTTTGATAATCACATTGCCACAGTAGTCAGGAAATCTTTCTACATGGCACACCACATCACAAAAGAGTTCTCATTCAGGAAAAAAGCAGTCATTGTTCTCCTCTACTCGACACTCATTAGACCCATTATAGAGTACAACACCCCTTTTGGAATGTACCTCACAAGACATCTGCAACAGCTGGAAAGGCCACAGAAGTACCTCACAAAGAGGATTACTGGCCTCAAACAGATGCCCTATACTGACTGTCTCAAAAAGCTCCAGCTTTACTCTGTAGCATATCTCCTACTCCGAGGTGATCTCTGCCTAACATATAAAGCTATGTCAAATCCAGAGCTGTTGGACATGCTACATCTAAAGAAATCCCAATCCCTCCGAGCTACATGCTCTAGGGATCTAAACCTTATCATCACAATAAACAGGACATGCTGGAGGGATAGATTCCTGTCCCAGAGACTTCCCATACTCTGGAACAAGTTACCCATCTATGTCAAGCAAAGTTCCTCATTACACTCTTCAAGAAAAATCCTGATGAGTGGATGGGAAATAGGAAATACACCCCGGGGATCACTTCTGCGGCTCTGCTCGACAGGAGCGCAGGAAATTAACTTTCTTGGATTGGCGTAAGCCAGGGAACTTTGTTGGCTAGGCTTATTTAGGCCCTTGGGCCGATAGCGTAGTACCTACCTGTGAACCTGTTGCTCTACCAACTGTTTGAATCGATTAGAGTAATAGAATAAAACTCCTGATGTCATCTTGTGTTCCCCATGGGTTTGTCCAGACATCTTGAGCACAGCACTCATATATCATGGACCCTTACATTCTATCACTAATGCCAGACATTACAGTTCTATACTCCTTATTGTTTAGGAAATGCATCCAGATTCAAGAAGTGTTGTCCTATTAACTTTTTAAGTTGCTCAGAGTAGTATTTAGAAATAATCACTGGGTTCAAGTATCCACCCATATGTCTTGCATGCAGCAAACCTGTTTGTTCTGTCATCTTTCCAGTGATTAAAATGGAGAGAAGTTTCTCTTGTATGTAGTGGCCCTTCCGATTAAATCTGCAGCTGGTTAGTCTAGGGTGGAGGTTAAAAGTATGGTAGCCGCCACACACACACACACACACACACACACACACACACACACACACACACACACACACACACACACACACACACACACACACACACACACACACACACACACACACACACACACACACACACACACACACACACACACACACACACACACACACACACACACACTAATCTGACACCCCTCATACCACTGCATACACTCAGACATGAAGCCGCATATATACTCACATGCACGTACTCCTCAGTAATACCTATCCGCTAAACTCCCTGCCATTTACTTTTGATGCAGTCTCACCGGCTAAGAGTAATGGGAGACTGTGAGCTTTTGCCTGAGTTAATTGCTGTTGTCAGTAATGATTTAAGCAGCCAAGAGGAGAGTCTGTGAATCATTCACTTGCTTAAATCCATTACAGCAGGTATTTCCAGGGAAAGACCACATGGCTCATTAGCATATGCTACTCCCCCAGAATGCTTCATTAGCATTTGAAGCAGGCCAGAGAGACAGACCAGTGAGGTGCTGCACCCCTTAAGGGAAGCACTGCAGTAGGGCTGTCTATGAATCAGAAATGTTTAACGCCACAGAAAGGGTTAGTGCTGGAGGTAACCATTGTGAATCCTAGCCATTGCTTGCAAGGGTGGATAAGGAATGCAAAACCCTATAGAAACATATCTGTTGCTTATTATATGCACCTTAATAACTGACATAGGAGCCTGATAAAGCACCTGAAATGCTTTACTTGTCTGGCCAGGGCTGTTGATATCAGTGTTCACAGAAAAGAGCACTAAAATGGCATGTGAACTGAGCGTTATCACCCAGTCATAAGATAGTTTGTATCACAACACCCTTCAGTGATACTAGGCAAGAGAAAACAAATACTTTAATCTCAGACAGCAGCTACTACAAGCCTGCACACTTTTAATTGAACTCAATGAGGGATTTATACACAGTGAACAAAGCTAAGCAAACCTGCAACGAGTGTTAAAGAAATTAATTGGGCTAAGAGTTGTCTAATTAATTTTGTTTGCATGATGTTGGTAATAAATGTTGCTCACTTTTAAGAAAGTAGTGTAGCAAGTCTCTGCTTCAGATGAGGACTTTGACCATACCTCTCAGTTGTCCGTAATTTTGCTGGTATTGCTTACCAGTGCCTCATAAAATGTTTGATTTTCTGGTAAAACACGGAAGATTGCAGTTTGTCAGTGGTATCGGGCATTAGAGTTTCACACTTCTTATTGTTCTGAAAATGCACGTTTATGCAAAACCAGCTATAACTTTTTAAGTGAAATTTAAAAATGTTCCTGATTTTGGGCCTTTGTATCCCTATTCTTTTTGGGGGGTTTTCCAAACATTTGGAGCAGAGAATGTTGAGTGGCATGCCCTTGATCTGTTTGCATGGTAAAGAATATTTAAAGAAGTCTATAATAATATGGAGAAAACCACCAGATGGGGGAGAAAATAAATTATGCTATGAAAACTAGCCATGATACCATGTACTGAAGGTTAGTATAGGAAAATACAAAGACAGCACCATTGTGATACATGACTATGGTGTGTAACATAAATAGTGGATGGAGAGGAAATGCAGGAAATATCCAAAAGAAAAAAAATGCATCTTTTTTTATTCTTTATTTTTGGAAATAGTAATGCCCCATGAACACAATCTTCTTTTTCTTTTGGGTTGCCACAGTGGATCATCTTTTTCCTGTCCTCTGCATCTTGCTCTGTCACACCAGCCACCTGCATGTCCTCTTTCACCACATCCATAAATCTTATCTTAGGACTTCCTCTCTTCCTCTTACCCAGTTGCTCCATCCTTAGCATCCTTTTCTCAATATACTTAGCATTCCTCCTCAGCACATGTCCAAACCAATGCAATCTGGCCTCTCTGGCTTTATCTCCAAACTGTCCAACTTGAGCTGACCCTCTAATATACTCATTTCTAATCCTGTCCATCCTTGTCACACCGATTGCAAATCTTAACATATTTAACTCTGCCACTTCCAGCTCTGACTCCATCTCCAACCTGTATAACATATCTGGTCTGACTACCATCTTCTAGACCTTCCCCTAACACAGTGATGCCAGGTTTCCAAAAGGAAACTTGAAAGAACTGAGAAGTTAACTGGGTAACTTGGAGTAAGACTAAATGCAGTACGGAGGATAGATTTCTCATCCAAGTCTTAAGTTGAATAGCATGATATCACTGTGTTCCATTATGAAAACAATGAGCTAAGACAACGTTGTATGCCATTAGGATGTTGATGTACAAAATGGTCACAATCAGAGGGTAGGAAACAGAAGATGAAAGAGAGTAACATGTTTTATGAGATGCTAGTGATGGTATTGTGGACCTGTAGGCATGACAGAGTGCAGACAAGAACAGAGATACTAACTTTTATAATCTGGTTTAATTCAGAATGTATTTGTATTCCTTTACAAGTATGGTAAGCTTTGTTGCTCTAAGTGATGTGATTCTATCAGACCTGTAAAAGTAGCCATTGCATTAAATCTTATAAGTGGAAAATAGTCAACGTTGAGCCAAGCTAATGCTTTGATTTTTTTATTTATATTTCTTTACTGTAATAGTAAGGATATCAAGATAAAATACAAATATTAGCTTATGAACACACTTTTAAAATGAGATGCATCATAACCATTGCTGTATGATTTAACAGTTCTCTGTACATTAGTGAAGCATGAAACTGGTGTTTTGAAGCTGCAGACACTGATAGTAGTGATGATAACTGTTATGTATGTAATAGGTTATGCACTAGATTTGAACCTTTGCTCTAAAGTACAAATTGCAGACAGAGCACAATGGAACTTTTTAGAAATAACAGAATAATAAAAGCAGTTTCACTATTGCACCAAAACAAGCTGTTATAGAGTATACATGTTACAGCCCAGGCTCCTTTTGTGATATTTTTAAATGAAAAAATATTCGGTATTCTCAGTAAAACTTAAGTTAATATAGAACACTCTTCTTCATTCATTTTCAGTACTTTCTTAATGATTTTTGCAACACGTTTCCTTTTTAACCATCTTTACAGTCATTTATTTTGAAGCGAAATGCATCCAATCATGCCCGCAGAAAAGGAATCATGGCTCTCTCTCTCTATATATAGATATATATATATATATATATATATATATATATATATATATATATATATATAGGGCTACTTTAAAACGTTGACTTACCACTTCATCGACGTTCAAAACAGCAAGACCAAAACATCAGAAATTTACAATCATGAACTCCCAGAACATTGTATTTCCTTTCCAGGAAAGTAACTACTTGGCCACCAAAGATAACATTGCAAACAGAAACAGATTACACCCACTGAAGTGGGGGGCTGCATCCCCCACCCCCACTTAAGTATACCAACTCCAAGACTGCACTACAGTGGAGAAAGGGCAAAGTTCACCATGGCAGCCAAGTTTGCAATTGCCAACTGGAAGGGAGTGGAAGATAGGAGAAAAAACAAGAAAGTGTATAAGAACAAAGTATAGAAGTAGATCAAGAAAAGGGACAGGAAGAACAAATGATAGGAAAAGAAGAAACAAAACATAAAATAAAAGAAAAAGAAGGGGAGGGAGAAAGGGGATAATCAAGTGATGAAAATATTAATTGGAGTGTGATTAAAGGAAAGAAGAATTCCACCGGGGAAAGGGTAACAGATAAAAAAAAAAAAAATTCAAGAATGTAGGTATGAGAGAAAATAGAAAAGGTAAAGGATCAAAGGGAAATAAACAATAAAAGAAAGAATCTGCAAGTTTTAGCTGTAAATGTTGTACCTTATCAAATGCTTTACTCAAGAAGGCTAGGTGTATTGAAAAGGTTTATACAACTTGACATGGATATTATACTGGAAGATGTAAGAATTTTAACAGAATGGGAAAGACTACAAACAGAAAAATTATGGTAAAGTGAGAATATTTAGAATATAGGAAAAGAAACATGCTCAGGTATATGTATATTATGCAGAAAGTCAATAAGAATGTTGGATTATACCTTAGTATTATTGGATACAGTAACAGTGGTAGATGTAAGGTGGAAAAGCAGGTTTATATAGTTATTGCATTTTATGTATGTTTTTGTTTGTTTGTCTTTTCGGCTTTTCCCAGTTAGGGGTCGTCACAGCAAAACTTCGGTCCGCTAATGATTGTCAGTAGATTTTTTATGGTGCCGAGTTGCCAGCCTGGCGCCCAACCTTCAGCGAAGGCACACCCATTAACGCATGTCTTTCGAACGCCACACGACTGCGGGGAGGACATGCAGACTCCATACAGAAGGCACTCCAGCCAAGAATCGAACATGTTACAAAAAAGAAAGGGAGGTTATGTTCTAAAACATTCTAGATTATTTAAGTGTGAACATGTTAATAATATTAGTGAGGGACTTGAATTGTGACCTAAAAAAGAAGAATAAAAGAGGGAGCTGATGTCAGGATAGAAATGTTGAAAAGTGGAAAATTATATATACATATGGGATAATAAACATTAGACATAAAAGATTAATCTTTAGAACAGAGATATATTGTTTTATAATCTTGGAAAGGAATACAAGTGACATGATTTTCAGATCATTTGGCAGTTTGGATAGAGATTGAAAAAAGGGAGGGGGGTATATAAAGATAAGTAAATGTATTGAAAGATTAAACAAAAAAATTTAGATGAGAAAGGTTGAGAAAGGGTTAAACATTTATGGAAAGATCATGTAGTTATGAGAGTGTTTTACAAAAGCTGGATGCATTAGTGGATACGTTTTAAAAAATGTTTCTTGGAATTGCAAGGCTTAAAAAGAAAAGAGAAACAAAAATATAAGGAAGTTATGAAGTGTTTAAAGAGGTAATACAAAACAAGAAATATTTTTTTGAAAGAGAGAGGAATATGAAACGAATCAAGAGAAAAATGAAAAAAATGTTTAAAAGTTATTTTTACAAGGGAAAAAAGAAGTTTCACCATATTTGAATAAAATAGTAAAAGAAAAGAGAATAATAAGAGAAATATGAAATGACAAAGGAAAAATGTCAAAAGAAATAATGGATGTAATAAAATAATATACAGAAAAGATAGTTAAGAAGACAAAAATAGAAAGAAAACAAACGTGGAAAGTTAAAAAAGTAACTAAAGAGGATAATGAAAGGTTAGAAAAAAATAACTGTGGAAAAATGAATAATGTGTTAAACACAGTAAATTTGGAATCAGGCACAGGATTGGATGGAATTGACTATTATATGTTTAAAGATATGCAAGATTTGCAGAAGTAGTATTTTGTTTAAATAAATGGTTAGAGAAAGGCGTGGAAGAAAAAGAAATATGTGCTGGAGCTATGAAATTTATATGAAAGAAAGGAGAAAAGGAAGATATAAGAAACTGGTGACTGATAGCGTTAAATAAAGCAGACTATAAGATATTTATGAAAATAATGGAAAGGAGATTAGAAAATAAAGTAAATAAAATACTTGCAGAAGCAATATTTGGGAAAAAAGGAAGTCAAGATCTTTTGATGATAATGAGAGAAACTGTAGATGATATAAATAAGAAGTCAGAAGTTAAAATTATGACAGGCAATTTGAGTAAAGCATTTAATAAGGTACAACATGAAACATTTTGGGATATACTGAAATAGTATAATATAAGTGAAAAATAATACAAATTTGCTTCAGTATATGAACATAATAACATGAAAATAATGGTGAATGGTTGGTTAAGTCAGTAAATAGATATAAGAAGTGGTATAACACAGGGATGCCCAGCAAGTAGTATTTTACTTGCATTGATTATGAATGCAGTTGTTAGGAAGGTAAATATAACTTTAATACAGCAGAATACAGGATGAGAGAAGGAATTCAAGTACCAGTGATGATTTCTTTTGCAGACAATATAGTTTTAATGACAAAAAATAAAGAATGGATGGAGGAAGTTATTAAGCAACTTAATCAATATTTAAAGGCTATTGGTATAAGTATAAATAAGGATAAAAGCAAAAGCATAGGAACAACAGGTAAAATAGGAGGTATTCAGTTTAATAGAGAAGAAATAGATATATTAAGTATAAAATTTGGCATTAACTACATAGAACGCAGTAGTAGGATAATATACAAAAAGTAAGGAATATATGTTTGTTCTGGAGGATATACAAGTTGACATACAGGAAGAAAGTATACTTAATCAGTTCTGTCTTATTAAGAAGATTTGCATATTGAGCAAGTGTGTTTATGGTGCTTGCAAAGTATGAAAAATAATTAATGTCAGTTGTGTCCCATTTATATGGGGATCCACATTAAACCCAGTGAAAAGAGGGGTGTTATATGTTAAGGAAGAGGAACAATGATTAGGTTTGGTTAATCCTGTTTTGTCCATGCAGCATCATTGAATTTATATAAAGTGTTGAAATGGTTAAAAGAAGGCAATAAATGACTGATAAGTTTAATAATGAAAAAAAATATATATATAAGGATGTATGGGA